>NW_027207381.1:300000-494973 GCF_963455315.2 Globicephala melas
AAAACCAACTTATGCTTGCTTAAGGGAAAGGTGAGTTGGGGTGCTGCATAAAACCAGAGATTGAAATGAGCACAGATAAAGTTCCTTAAGCCAAATATGGAATAGACAATGGCTACTCCTTGCTCAACGAAATGGACTCAACACCCCATATTAAACGCCTAAGAATGTACCTGACTAGTAAGTATCTTAAAAGCAATGGATTGCTATGTCTCCAAAAGAGAATCAAGCATGTGTACAGGGGCATAAACGCAGTAGTGATAGGATTGGAGAGGTTCGGTGAGCAAATGAAGACCCTTTGAAGTCATATTGCATGGTACCCATTCCACGGGTCTCAACTACCCAGGTTTAAGGTATTCTTCCTTCAGCTAAAACATGCATGTGAAACCCAGAGTATGATCAACCGTGTGAACGGGAGACGTGTTCAAATATGTCTCAGTTTTCCTCCCCTGGTACTCGGGTGCAACATTCCAGATGCTTTACTAACACTCTCCCCACTTGGAGAGTCAGCGCTTTTAACCTCTTTTTGGCCCAGTTTGCAATTTCTGCGGAAGATGAACAGGAATAGGGAGAACCAATGAGAGACTAGCTGGAGGTGTCTGGACGGGCAAATTTAACTCTCATTTCCCACCAGGAAGAGGAATTAACCAAAGGCTCAGCGTGCCGTGCCGGAACCAGATTAGGGCCTGAAGCCATCCTACGGTGTTGCGGTCAGCTCACAAGAAAGCGAGTTGAAGAAAGGAGCTCAGGGGCACTGTAATTCACAAACCTGCAGAGTTATAAATGACAGCTATCGTCCAAAAATATACTGAAGTAAGGCTGCCAAGAGGACTTGAAAGCAGGGCAGAATTGCAGGAAACCGATTTCAGGAGGTAGACTGGAATTGCATTGAAAGCATAGGAAAAGAGGCAGAACGTCCACAATGATGCACTTGGCCAAAAAGGGCGTATGCGTTTTTTCCTGAATATATTCAGGAAAAAACGCATACGCCCTTTTTGGCCAACCAAGCAAGCTTGCAAAGGAAATCTGCACTACAATGAAGTCTCACTTCCCCCCGGTCAAAAGGGCCATCTGAAAAAAGTGTAAAATCCAGAAAGCCAGGACAGGCCATGGAGAACTGGGAGCCTTGTTATGCTGATGGGCGGGATGTAAATTGCCAACAGACACTCGGGAGAAGTGTATGGTGTTTCCTGAAACATCTAAAAAACAAAGCAACAGAGCCTAGGGCACTTCCACTTATGGTCCTATAGCTTAGGGAAATTAAAATAAAAAAGACACAGCGACCCCAAAGTTTGGGACGCATCTGTTTACCAGAACCTCGTTTACAGTACAAGTTCAACATCGCAGAAAGTGAAAAATGGATAAAGAAGTTGTGGTATTTACTTACAAAGCAATATCACTCAGCAATGAAATCTATGTCATCAGGCCCTTAACAGCACAATGAGTGGATTCAGGTATGATGATTCTAACTGAAATAAGTCACACAGAAAAAGAAACATCATAAGATATCAGTAATACATGGAATGTAACCTTGGCTACACAGGAACTGAATTACAGAACAGAACAGGGTCTCAAATTTAGAAAACCAACTTATGCTTGCTTAAGGGGAAAGGTGAGTTGGGGTGCTGCATAAAACCAGAGATTGAAATGAGCACACATAAAGTTCCTTAAGCCAAATATGGAATAGACAAGAGCTACTCCTTGCTCAACGAAATGGACTCAACACCGCATATTAAACGCCTAAGAATGTACCTGACTAGTAATTATCTTAAAACCTATGGATTGCTATGTCTC
This sequence comes from Globicephala melas, assembly GCF_963455315.2. NCBI lineage: Eukaryota > Metazoa > Chordata > Mammalia > Artiodactyla > Delphinidae > Globicephala > Globicephala melas. The sequence goes on from NW_027207381.1 coordinate 301,792, forward strand.
CGAAAGAGAATCAAGCATGTGTACAGGGGCATAAACGCAGCAGTGATAGGATTGGAGAGGTTTGGTGAGCAAATGAAGACCCTTTGAAGTCATATTGCATGGTACCCATTCCACGGGTTTCAACTACCCAGGTTGAAGGTATTCTTCCTTCAGCTAAAACATGCATGTGGAACCTAGAGTATGATCAAACATGTGATCGGGAGATGTGTTCAAATATGTCTCAGTTTTCGTACCCTGGTACTCGGGTGCAACATTCCAGACGCTTTACTAACACTCTCCCGACTTGGAGAGTCAGTCCCTTTAACCTCCTGTTTGGCCCAGTTTGCAATTTCTGCGGAAGATGAACAGGAATAGGGAGAACCAATGAGAGACTAGCTGGAGGTGTCTGGACGGGCAAATTTAACTCTCTTTTCCCACCAGGAAGCGGAATTAACCAAAGGCTCAGCGTGCCGTGCCGGAACCAGATTAGGGCCTGAAGCCATCCTGCGGTGTTGCGGCCAGCTCAAAAGAAAGCGAGTTGAAGAAAGGAGCTCAGGGGCACTGTAATTCACAAACCTGCAGAGTTATAAATGACAGCTATCATCCAAAAATATACTGAAGTAAGGCTGCCAAGAGGACTTGAAAGCGGGGCAGAATTGCAGGAAACCGATTTCAGGAGGTAGACTGGAATTGCATTGAAAGCATAGGAAAAGAGGCAGAACGTCCACAATGATGCACTTGGCCAAAAAGGTCGTATGCGTTTATTCCTGAATATATTCAGGAAAAAACGCATACGCCCTTTTTGGCCAACCAAGCAAGCTTGCAAAGGAAATCTGCACTACAATGAAGTCTCACTTCCCCCCGGTCAAAAGGGCCATCTGAAAAAAGTGTAAAATCCAGAAAGGCAGGACAGGCCATGGAGAACTGGGAGCCTTGTTATGCTGATGGGCGGGATGTAAATTGCCAACAGACACTCGGGAGAAGTGTATGGTGTTTCCTGAAACATCTAAAAAACAAAGCAACAGAGCCTAGGGCACTTCCACTTATGGTCCTATAGCTTAGGGAAATTAAAATCAAAAAGACACAGCCACCCCAAAGTTTGGGACGCCTCTGTTTACAAGAACCTCGTTTACCGTACAAGTTCAACATCGCAGAAAGTGAAAAATGGATAAAGAAGTTGTGGTATTTACTTACAAAGCAATATCACTCAGCAATGAAATCTATGTCATCAGGCCCTTAGCAGCACAATGAGTGGATTCAGGTATGATGATTCTAACTGAAATAAGTCACACAGAAAAAGAAATATCATAAGATATCAGTAATACACGGAATGTAAACTTGGCTACACAGGAACTGAATTACAGAACAGAACAGGGTCTCAAATTTAGAAAACCAACTTATGCTTGCTTAAGGGAAAGGTGAGTTGGGGTGCTGCATAAAACCAGAGATTGAAATGAGCACAGATAAAGTTCCTTAAGCCAAATATGGAATAGACAAGGGCTACTCCTTGCTCAACGAAATGGACTCAACACCCCATATTAAACGCCTAAGAATGTACCTGACTAGTAAGTATCTTAAAAGCTATGGATTGCTATGTCTCCGAAAGAGAATCAAGCATGTGTACAGGGGCATAAACGCAGTAGTGATAGGATTGGAGAGGTTCGGTGAGCAAATGAAGACCCTTTGAAGTCATATTGCATGGTACCCATTCCACGGGCCTCAACTCTCCAGGTTTAAGGTATTCTTCCTTCAGCTAAAACATGCATGTGAAACCCAGAGTATGATCAACCGTGTGAACGGGAGACGTGTTCAAATATGTCTCAGTTTTCGTACCCTGGTACTCGGGTGCAACATTCCAGACGCTTTACTAACACTCTCCCGACTTGGAGAGTCAGCGCCTTTAACCTCCTGTTTGGCCCAGTTTGCAATTTCTGCGGAGGATGAACAGGAATAGCGAGAACCAATGAGAGACTAGCTGGAGGTGTCTGGACGGGCAAATTTAACTCTCATTTCCCACCAGGAAGAGGAAATAACCAAAGGCTCAGCGTGCCGTGCCGGAACCAGATTAGGGCCTGAAGCCATCCTACGGTGTTGCGGTCAGCTCACAAGAAAGCGAGTTGAAGAAAGGAGCTCAGGGGCACTGTAATTCACAAACCTGCAGAGTTATAAATGACAGCTATCGTCCAAAAATATACTGAAGTAAGGCTGCCAAGAGGACTTGAAAGCGGGGCAGAATTGCAGGAAACCGATTTCAGGAGGTAGACTGGAATTGCATTGAAAGCATAGGAAAAGAGGCAGAACGTCCACAATGATGCACTTGGCCAAAAAGGGCGTATGCGTTTTTTCCTGAATATATTCAGGAAAAAACGCATACGCCCTTTTTGGCCAACCAAGCAAGCTTGCAAAGGAAATCTGCACTACAATGAAGTCTCACTTCCCCCCGGTCAAAAGGGCCATCTGAAAAAAGTGTAAAATCCAGAAAGCCAGGACAGGCCATGGAGAACTGGGAGCCTTGTTATGCTGATGGGCGGGATGTAAATTGCCAACAGACACTCGGGAGAAGTGTATGGTGTTTCCTGAAACATCTAAAAAACAAAGCAACAGAGCCTAGGGCACTTCCACTTATGGTCCTATAGCTTAGGGAAATTAAAATAAAAAAGACACAGCCACCCCAAAGTTTGGGACACCTCTGTTTACAAGAACCTCGTTTACAGTACAAGTTCAACATCGCAGAAAGTGAAAAATGGATAAAGAAGTTTTGGTATTTACTTACAAAGCAATATCACTCAGCAATGAAATCTATGTCATCAGGCCCTTAGCAGCACAATGAGTGGATTCAGGTATGATGATTCTAACTGAAATAAGTCACACAGAAAAAGAAACATCATAAGATATCAGTAATACACGGAATGTAAACTTGGCTACACAGGAACTGAATTACAGAACAGAACAGTGTCTCAAATTTAGAAAACCAACTTATGCTTGCTTAAGGGTAAAGGTGTGTTGGGGTGCTGCATAAAACCAGAGATTGAAATGAGCACAGATAAAGTTCCTTAAGCCAAATATGGAATAGACAAGAGCTACTCCTTGCTCAACGAAATGGACTCAACACCGCATATTAAACGCCTAAGAATGTACCTGACTAGTAAGTATCTTAAAACCTATGGATTGCTATGTCTCCGAAAGAGAATCAAGCGTGTGTACAGGGACATAAACGCAGCAGTGATAGGATTGGAGAGGTTCGGTGAGCAAATGAAGACCCTTTGAAGTCATATTGCATGGTACCCATTCCAAGGGTTTCAAGTACCCAGGTTTAAGGTATTCTTCCTTCAGCTAAAACATGCATGTGGAACCTAGAGTATGATCAACCATGTGATCAGGAGACGTGTTCAAATATGTCTCAGTTTTCGTACCCTGGTACTCGGGTGCAACATTCCAGACGATTTACTAACACTCTCCCGACTTGGAGAGTCAGTCCCTTTAACCTCCTGTTTGGCCCAGTTTGCAATTTCTGCGGAAGATGAACAGGAAGAGCGAGAACCAATGAGAGACTAGCTGGAGGTGTCTGGACGGGCAAATTTAACTCTCATTTTCCACCAGGAAGAGGAAATAACCAAAGGCTCAGCGTGCCGTGCCGGAACCAGATTAGGGCCTGAAGCCATCCTGTGGTGTTGTGGCCAGCTCAAAAGAAAACGAGTTGAAGAAAGGAGCTCAGGGGCACTGTAATTCACAAACCTGCAGAGTTATAAATGACAGCTATCGTCCAAAAATATACTGAAGTAAGGCTGCCAAGAGGACTTGAAAGCGGGGCAGAATTGCAGGAAACCGATTTCAGGAGGTAGACTGGAATTGCATTGAAAGCATAGGAAAAGAGGCAGAACGTCCACAATGATGCACTTGGCCAAAAAGGGCGTATGCGTTTTTTCCTGAATATATTCAGGAAAAAACGCATACGCCCTTTTTGGCCAACAAAGCAAGCTTGCAAAGGAAATCTGCACTACAATGAAGTCTCACTTCCCCCCGGTCAAAAGGGCCATCTGAAAAAAGTGTAAAATCCAGAAAGGCAGGACAGGCCATGGAGAACTGGGAGCCTTGTTATGCTGATGAGCGGGATGTAAATTGCCAACAGACACTCGGGAAAAGTGTATGGTGTTTCCTGAAACATCTAAAAAACAAAGCAACAGAGCCTAGGGCACTTCCACTTATGGTCCTATAGCTTAGGGAAATTAAAATCAAAAAGACACAGCCACCCCAAAGTTTGGGACGCCTCTGTTTACAACAACCTCGTTTACCGTACAAGTTCAACATCGCAGAAAGTGAAAAATGGATAAAGAAGTTGTGGTATTTACTTACAAAGCAATATCACTCAGCAATGAAATCTATGTCATCAGGCCCTTAGCAGCACAATGAGTGGATTCAGGTATGATGATTCTAACTGAAATAAATCACACAGAAAAAGAAACATCATAAGATATCAGTAATACACGGAATGTAAACTTGGCTACACAGGAACTGAATTACAGAACAGAACAGGGTCTCAAATTTAGAAAAACAACATATGCTTGCTTAAGGGTAAAGGTGAGTTGGGCTGCTGCATAAAACCAGAGATTGAAATGAGCACAGATAAAGTTCCTTAAGCCAAATATGGAATAGACAAGAGCTACTCCTTGCTCAACGAAATGGACTCAACACCGCGTATTAAACGCCTAAGAATGTATGTGACTAGTAAGTATCTTAAAACCTATGGATTGCTATGTCTCCAAAAGAGAATCAAGCGTGTGTACAGGGGCATAAACGAAGCAGTGATAGGATTGGAGAGGTTCGGTGAGCAAATGAAGACCCTTTGAAGTCATATTGCATGGTACCCATTCCACGGGCCTCAACTCTCCAGGTTTAAGGTATTCTTCCTTCAGCTAAAACATGCATGTGGAACCCAGAGTATGATCAACCATGTGATCGGGAGACGTGTTCAAATATGTCTCAGTTTTCCTCCCCTGGTACTCGGGTGCAACATTCCAGACGCTTTACTAACACTCTCCTCACTTGGAGAGCCAGCGCCTTTAACCTCCTGTTTGGCCCAGTTTGCAATTTCTGCGGAAGATGAACAGGAATAGGGAGAACCAATGAGAGACTAGCTGGAGGTGTCTGGACGGGCAAATTTAACTCTCATTTCCCACCAGGAAGAGGAATTAACCAAAGGCTCAGCGTGCCGTGCCGGAACCAGATTAGGGCCTGAAGCCATCCTACGGTGTTGCGGTCAGCTCACAAGAAAGCGAGTTGAAGAAAGGGGCTCAGGGGCACTGTAATTCACAAACCTGCAGAGTTATAAATGACAGCTATCGTCCAAAAATATACTGAAGTAAGGCTGCCAAGAGGACTTGAAAGCGGGGCAGAATTGCAGGAAACCGATTTCAGGAGGTAGACTGGAATTGCATTGAAAGCATAGGAAAAGAGGCAGAAGGTCCACAATGATGCACTTGGCCAAAAAGCGCGTATGCGTTTTTTCCTGAATATATTCAGGAAAAAACGCATACGCCCTTTTTGGCCAACCAAGCAAGCTTGCAAAGGAAATCTGCACTACAATGAAGTCTCACTTCCCCCCGGTCAAAAGGGCCATCTGAAAAAAGTGTAAAATCCAGAAAGGCAGGACAGGCCATGGAGAACTGGGAGCCTTGTTATGCTGATGGGCGGGATGTAAATTGCCAAAAGACACTCGGGAGAAGTGTATGGTGTTTCCTGAAACATCTAAAAAACAAAGCAACAGAGCCTAGGGCACTTCTACTTATGGTCCTATAGCTTAGGGAAATTAAAATCAAAAAGACACAGCCACCCCAAAGTTTGGAACGCCTCTGTTTACAAGAACCTCATTTACAGTACAAGTTCAACATCGCAGAAAGTGAAAAATGGATAAAGAAGTTGTGGTATTTACTTACAAAGCAATATCTCTCAGCAATGAAATATATGTCATCAGGCCCTTAGCAGCACAATGAGTGGATTCAGGTATGATGTTTCTAACTGAAATAAATCACACAGAAAAAGAAACATCATAAGATATCAGTAATACACGAAATGTAAACTTGGCTACACAGGAACTGAATTACAGAACAGAACAGGGTCTCAAATTTAGAAAACCAACTTATGCTTGCTTAAGGGTAAAGGTGAGTTGGGGTGCTGCATAAAACCAGAGATTGAAATGAGCACAGATAAAGTTCCTTAAGCCAAATATGGAATAGACAAGAGCTACTCCTTGCTCAACGAAATGGACTCAACACCGCATATTAAAAGCCTAAGAATGTACCTGACTAGTAAGTATCTTAAAACCTATGGATTTCTATGTCTCCAAAAGAGAATCAAGCGTGTGTACAGGGGCATAAACGCAGTAGTGATAGGATTGGAGAGGTTCGGTGAGCAAATGAAGACCCTTTGAAGTCATATTGCATGGTACCCATTCCACGGGTTTCAACTACCCAGGTTTAAGGTATTCTTCCTTCAGCTAAAACATGCATGTGAAACCCAGAGTATGATCAACAGTGTGAACGGGAGACGTGTTCAAATATGTCTCAGTTTTCCTCCCCTGGTGCTCGGGTGCAACATTCCAGACGCTTTACTAACACTCTCCCCACTTGGAGAGTCAGCGCCTTTAACCACCTGTTTGGCCCAGTTTGCAATTTCTGCGGAAGATGAACAGGAATAGGGAGAACCAATGAGAGACTAGCTGGAGGTGTCTGGACGGGCAAATTTAACTCTCATTTCCCACCAGGAAGAGGAAATAACCAAAGGCTCAGCGTGCCGTGCCGGAACCAGATTAGGGCCTGAAGCCATCCTGCGGTGTTGCGGCCAGCTCACAAGAAAACGAGTTGAAGAAAGGAGCTCAGGGGCACTGTAATTCACAAACCTGCAGAGTTATAAATGACAGCTATCGTCCAAAAATATACTGAAGTAAGGCTGCCAAGAGGACTTGAAAGCGGGGCAGAATTGCAGGAAACCGATTTCAGGAGGTAGACTGGAATTGCATTGAAAGCATAGGAAAAGAGGCAGAACGTCCACAATGATGCACTTGGCCAAAAAGGGCGTATGCGTTTTTTCCTGAATATATTCAGGAAAAAAGGCATACGCCCTTTTTGGCCAACCAAGCAAGCTTGCAAAGGAAATCTGCACTACAATGAAGTCTCACTTCCACCCGGTCAAAAAGGCCATCTGAAAAAAGTGTAAAATCCAGAAAGCCAGGACAGGCCATGGAGAACTGGGAGCCTTGTTATGCTGATGGGCGGGATGTAAATTGCCAACAGACACTCGGGAGAAGTGTATGGTGTTTCCTGAAACATCTAAAAAACAAAGCAACAGAGCCTAGGGCACTTCCACTTATGGTCCTATAGCTTAGGGAAATTAAAATAAAAAAGACACAGCCACCCCAAAGTTTGGGACGCCTCTGTTTACAAGAACCTCGTTTACAGTACAAGTTCAACATCGCAGAAAGTGAAAAATGGATAAAGAAGTTGTGGTATTTACTTAAAAAGCAATATCACTCAGCAATGAAATCTATGTCATCAGGCCCTTAGCAGCACAATGAGTGGATTCAGGTATGATGATTCTAACTGAAATAAGTCACACAGAAAAAGAAACATCATAAGATATCACTAATACACGGAATGTAAACTTGGCTACACAGGAACTGAATTACAGAACAGAACAGGGTCTCAAATTTAGAAAACCAACTTATGCTTGCTTAAGGGGAAAGGTGAGTTGGGGTGCTGCATAAAACCAGAGATTGAAATGAGCACAGATAAAGTTCCTTAAGCCAAATATGGAATAGACAAGAGCTACTCCTTGCTCAACGAAATGGACTCAACACCGCATATTAAACGCCTAAGAATGTACCTGACTAGTAAGTATCTTAAAACCTATGGATTGCTATGTCTCCGAAAGAGAATCAAGCGTGTGTACAGGGGCATAAACGCAGCAGTGATAGGATTGGAGAGGTTCGGTGAGCAAATGAAGACCCTTTGAAGTCATATTGCATGGTACCCATTCCACGGGCCTCAACTCTCCAGGTTTAAGGTATTCTTCCTTCAGCTAAAACATGCATGTGGAACCCAGAGTATGATCAACCATGTGATCGGGAGACGTGTTCAAATATGTCTCAGTTTTCCTCCCCTGGTACTCGGGTGCAACATTCCAGACGCTTTACTAACACTCTCCTCACTTGGAGAGCCAGCGCCTTTAACCTCCTGTTTGGCCCAGTTTGCAATTTCTGCGGAAGATGAACAGGAATAGGGAGAACCAATGAGAGACTAGCTGGAGGTGTCTGGACGGGCAAATTTAACTCTCATTTCCCACCAGGAAGAGGAATTAACCAAAGGCTCAGCGTGCCGTGCCGGAACCAGATTAGGGCCTGAAGCCATCCTACGGTGTTGCGGTCAGCTCACAAGAAAGCGAGTTGAAGAAAGGGGCTCAGGGGCACTGTAATTCACAAACCTGCAGAGTTATAAATGACAGCTATCGTCCAAAAATATACTGAAGTAAGGCTGCCAAGAGGACTTGAAAGCGGGGCAGAATTGCAGGAAACCGATTTCAGGAGGTAGACTGGAATTGCATTGAAAGCATAGGAAAAGAGGCAGAAGGTCCACAATGATGCACTTGGCCAAAAAGCGCGTATGCGTTTTTTCCTGAATATATTCAGGAAAAAACGCATACGCCCTTTTTGGCCAACCAAGCAAGCTTGCAAAGGAAATCTGCACTACAATGAAGTCTCACTTCCCCCCGGTCAAAAGGGCCATCTGAAAAAAGTGTAAAATCCAGAAAGGCAGGACAGGCCATGGAGAACTGGGAGCCTTGTTATGCTGATGGGCGGGATGTAAATTGCCAAAAGACACTCGGGAGAAGTGTATGGTGTTTCCTGAAACATCTAAAAAACAAAGCAACAGAGCCTAGGGCACTTCTACTTATGGTCCTATAGCTTAGGGAAATTAAAATCAAAAAGACACAGCCACCCCAAAGTTTGGAACGCCTCTGTTTACAAGAACCTCATTTACAGTACAAGTTCAACATCGCAGAAAGTGAAAAATGGATAAAGAAGTTGTGGTATTTACTTACAAAGCAATATCTCTCAGCAATGAAATATATGTCATCAGGCCCTTAGCAGCACAATGAGTGGATTCAGGTATGATGTTTCTAACTGAAATAAATCACACAGAAAAAGAAACATCATAAGATATCAGTAATACACGAAATGTAAACTTGGCTACACAGGAACTGAATTACAGAACAGAACAGGGTCTCAAATTTAGAAAACCAACTTATGCTTGCTTAAGGGTAAAGGTGAGTTGGGGTGCTGCATAAAACCAGAGATTGAAATGAGCACAGATAAAGTTCCTTAAGCCAAATATGGAATAGACAAGAGCTACTCCTTGCTCAACGAAATGGACTCAACACCGCATATTAAACGCCTAAGAATGTACCTGACTAGTAAGTATCTTAAAACCTATGGATTTCTATGTCTCCAAAAGAGAATCAAGCGTGTGTACAGGGGCATAAACGCAGTAGTGATAGGATTGGAGAGGTTCGGTGAGCAAATGAAGACCCTTTGAAGTCATATTGCATGGTACCCATTCCACGGGTTTCAACTACCCAGGTTTAAGGTATTCTTCCTTCAGCTAAAACATGCATGTGAAACCCAGAGTATGATCAACAGTGTGAACGGGAGACGTGTTCAAATATGTCTCAGTTTTCCTCCCCTGGTGCTCGGGTGCAACATTCCAGACGCTTTACTAACACTCTCCCCACTTGGAGAGTCAGCGCCTTTAACCACCTGTTTGGCCCAGTTTGCAATTTCTGCGGAAGATGAACAGGAATAGGGAGAACCAATGAGAGACTAGCTGGAGGTGTCTGGACGGGCAAATTTAACTCTCATTTCCCACCAGGAAGAGGAAATAACCAAAGGCTCAGCGTGCCGTGCCGGAACCAGATTAGGGCCTGAAGCCATCCTGCGGTGTTGCGGCCAGCTCACAAGAAAACGAGTTGAAGAAAGGAGCTCAGGGGCACTGTAATTCACAAACCTGCAGAGTTATAAATGACAGCTATCGTCCAAAAATATACTGAAGTAAGGCTGCCAAGAGGACTTGAAAGCGGGGCAGAATTGCAGGAAACCGATTTCAGGAGGTAGACTGGAATTGCATTGAAAGCATAGGAAAAGAGGCAGAACGTCCACAATGATGCACTTGGCCAAAAAGGGCGTATGCGTTTTTTCCTGAATATATTCAGGAAAAAAGGCATACGCCCTTTTTGGCCAACCAAGCAAGCTTGCAAAGGAAATCTGCACTACAATGAAGTCTCACTTCCACCCGGTCAAAAAGGCCATCTGAAAAAAGTGTAAAATCCAGAAAGCCAGGACAGGCCATGGAGAACTGGGAGCCTTGTTATGCTGATGGGCGGGATGTAAATTGCCAACAGACACTCGGGAGAAGTGTATGGTGTTTCCTGAAACATCTAAAAAACAAAGCAACAGAGCCTAGGGCACTTCCACTTATGGTCCTATAGCTTAGGGAAATTAAAATAAAAAAGACACAGCCACCCCAAAGTTTGGGACGCCTCTGTTTACAAGAACCTCGTTTACAGTACAAGTTCAACATCGCAGAAAGTGAAAAATGGATAAAGAAGTTGTGGTATTTACTTAAAAAGCAATATCACTCAGCAATGAAATCTATGTCATCAGGCCCTTAGCAGCACAATGAGTGGATTCAGGTATGATGATTCTAACTGAAATAAGTCACACAGAAAAAGAAACATCATAAGATATCACTAATACACGGAATGTAAACTTGGCTACACAGGAACTGAATTACAGAACAGAACAGGGTCTCAAATTTAGAAAACCAACTTATGCTTGCTTAAGGGGAAAGGTGAGTTGGGGTGCTGCATAAAACCAGAGATTGAAATGAGCACAGATAAAGTTCCTTAAGCCAAATATGGAATAGACAAGAGCTACTCCTTGCTCAACGAAATGGACTCAACACCGCATATTAAACGCCTAAGAATGTACCTGACTAGTAAGTATCTTAAAACCTATGGATTGCTATGTCTCCGAAAGAGAATCAAGCGTGTGTACAGGGGCATAAACGCAGCAGTGATAGGATTGGAGAGGTTCGGTGAGCAAATGAAGACCCTTTGAAGTCATATTGCATGGTACCCATTCCAAGGGTTTCAAGTACCCAGGTTTAAGGTATTCTTCCTTCAGCTAAAACATGCATGTGGAACCTAGAGTATGATCAACCATGTGATCAGGAGACGTGTTCAAATATGTCTCAGTTTTCCTCCCCTGGTACTCGGGTGCAACATTCCAGACGCTTTACTAACACTCTCCCGACTTGGAGAGTCAGTCCCTTTAACCTCCTGTTTGGCCCAGTTTGCAATTTCTGCGGAAGATGAACAGGAATAGGGAGAACCAATGAGAGACTAGCTGGAGGTGTCTGGACGGGCAAATTTAACTCTCATTTCCCACCAGGAAGAGGAAATAACCAAAGGCTCAGCGTGCCGTGCCGGAACCAGATTAGGGCCTGAAGCCATCCTGTGGTGTTGTGGCCAGCTCACAAGAAAACGAGTTGAAGAAAGGAGCTCAGGGGCACTGTAATTCACAAACCTGCAGAGTTATAAATGACAGCTATCGTCCAAAATATACTGAAGTAAGGCTGCCAAGAGGACTTGAAAGCGGGGCAGAATTGCAGGAAACCGATTTCAGGAGGTAGACTGGAATTGCATTGAAAGCATAGGAAAAGAGGCAGAACGTCCACAATGATGCACTTGGCCAAAAAGGGCGTATGCGTTTTTTCCTGAATATATTCAGGAAAAAACGCATACGCCCTTTTTGGCCAACCAAGCAAGCTTGCAAAGGAAATCTGCACTACAATGAAGTCTCACTTCCCCCCGGTCAAAAGGGCCATCTGAAAAAAGTGTAAAATCCAGAAAGGCAGGACAGGCCATGGAGAACTGGGAGCCTTGTTATGCTGATGGGCGGGATGTAAATTGCCAACAGACACTCGGGAGAAGTGTATGGTGTTTCCTGAAACATCTAAAAAACAAAGCAACAGAGCCTAGGGCACTTCCACTTATGGTCCTATAGCTTAGGGAAATTAAAATAAAAAAGACACAGCCACCCCAAAGTTTGGGACGCCTCTGTTTACAAGAACCTCGTTTACAGTACAAGTTCAATATCACAGAATGTGAAAAATGGATAAAGAACTTGTGGTATTTATGTACAATGCAGTATCACTCAGCAATGAAATCTATGTCATCAGGCCCGTAGCAGCATAATGAGTGGATTCAGGTACGATGATTCTAACTGAAATAAGTCACACAGAAAAAGAAACATCATAAGATATCAGTAATACACGGAATGTAAACTTCGCTACACAGGAACTGAATTACAGAACAGAACAGGGTCTCAAATTTAGAAAACCAACATATGCTTGCTTAAGGGTAAAGGTGAGTTGGGCTGCTGCATAAAACCAGAGATTGAAATGAGCACAGATAAAGTTCCTTAAGCCAAATATGGAATAGACAAGAGCTACTCCTTGCTCAACGAAATGGACTCAACACCCCATATTAAACGCCTAAGAATGTACGTGACTAGTAAGTATCTTAAAACCTATGGATTGCTATGTCTCCAAAAGAGAATCAAGCGTGTGTACAGGGGCATAAACGCAGCAGTGATAGGATTGGAGAGGTTCGGTGAGCAAATGAAGACCCTTTGAAGTCATATTGCATGGTACCCATTCCACGGGCCTCAACTCTCCATGTTTAAGGTATTCTTCCTTCAGCTAAAACATGCATGTGGAACCCAGAGTATGATCAACCGTGTGAACGGGAGACGTGTTCAAATATGTCTCAGTTTTCCTCCCCTGGTACTCGGGTGCAACATTCCAGACGCTTTACTAACACTCTCCCCACTTGGAGAGTCAGCGCCTTTAACCTCCTGTTTGGCCCAGTTTGCAATTTCTGCGGAAGATGAACAGGAATAGGGAGAACCAATGAGAGACTAGCTGGAGGTGTCTGGACGGGCAAATTTAACTCTCATTTCCCACCAGGAAGAGGAATTAACCAAAGGCTCAGCGTGCCGTGCCGGAACCAGATTAGGGCCTGAAGCCATCCTACGGTGTTGCGGTCAGCTCACAATAAAGCGAGTTGAAGAAAGGAGCTCAGGGGCACTGTAATTCACAAACCTGCAGAGTTATAAATGACAGCTATCGTCCAAAATATACTGAAGTAAGGCTGCCAAGAGGACTTGAAAGCGGGGCAGAATTGCAGGAAACCGATTTCAGGAGGTAGACTGGAATTGCATTGAAAGCATAGGAAAAGAGGCAGAACGTCCACAATGATGCACTTGGCCAAAAAGGGCGTATGCGTTTTTTCCTGGAAAAAACGCATACGCACTTTTTGGCCAACCAAGCAAGCTTGCAAAGGAAATCTGCACTACAATGAAGTCTCACTTCCCCCCGGTCAAAAGGGCCATCTGAAAAAAGTGTAAAATCCAGAAAGGCAGGACAGGCCATGGAGAACTGGGAGCCTTGTTATGCTGATGGGCGGGATGTAAATTGCCAACAGACACTCGGGAGAAGTGTATGGTGTTTCCTGAAACATCTAAAAAACAAAGCAACAGAGCCTAGGGCACTTCCACTTATGGTCCTATAGCTTAGGGAAATTAAAATAAAAAAGACACAGCCACCCCAAAGTTTGGGACGCCTCTGTTTACAAGAACCTCGTTTACAGTACAAGTTCAACATCGCAGAAAGTGAAAAATGGATAAAGAAGTTGTGGTAGTTACTTACAAAGCAATATCACTCAGCAATGAAATCTATGTCATCAGGCACTTAGCAGCACAATGAGTGGATTCAGGTATGATGATTCTAACTGAAATAAGTCACACAGAAAAAGAAACATCATAAGATATCACTAATACACGGAATGTAAACTTGGCTACACAGGAACTGAATTACAGAACAGAACAGGGTCTCAAATTTAGAAAACCAACTTATGCTTGCTTAAGGGCAAAGGTGAGTTGGGGTGCTGCATAAAACCACAGATTGAAATGAGCACAGATAAAGTTCCTTAAGCCAAATATGGAATAGACAAGAGCTACTCCTTGCTCAACGAAATGGACTCAACACCGCATATTAAACGCCTAAGAATGTACCTGACTAGTAAGTATCTTAAAACCTATGGATTGCTATGTCTCCGAAAGAGAATCAAGCGTGTGTACAGGGGCATAAACGCAGCAGTGATAGGATTGGAGAGGTTCGGTGAGCAAATGAAGACCCTTTGAAGTCATATTGCATGGTACCCATTCCAAGGGTTTCAAGTACCCAGGTTTAAGGTATTCTTCCTTCAGCTAAAACATGCATGTGGAACCTAGAGTATGATAAACCATGTGATCAGGAGACGTGTTCAAATATGTCTCAGTTTTCGTACCCTGGTACTCGGGTGCAACATTCCAGACGCTTTACTAACACTCTCCCGACTTGGAGAGTCAGTCCCTTTAACCTCCTGTTTGGCCCAGTTTGCAATTTCTGCGGAAGATGAACAGGAATAGGGAGAACCAATGAGAGACTAGCTGGAGGTGTCTGGACGGGCAAATTTAACTCTCATTTCCCACCAGGAAGAGGAACTAACCAAAGGCTCAGCGTGCCGCGCCGGAACCAGATTAGGGCCTGAAGCCATCCTGCGGTGTTGTGGCCAGCTCTCAAGAAAACGAGTTGAAGAAAGGAGCTCAGGGGCACTGTAATTCACAAACCTGCAGAGTTATAAATGACAGCTATCGTCCAAAATATACTGAAGTAAGGCTGCCAAGAGGACTTGAAAGCGGGGCAGAATTGCAGGAAACCGATTTCAGGAGGTAGACTGGAATTGCATTGAAAGCATAGGAAAAGAGGCAGAACGTCCACAATGATGCACTTGGCCAAAAAGGGCGTATGCGTTTTTTCCTGAATATATTCAGGAAAAAACGCATACGCCCTTTTTGGCCAACCAAGCAAGCTTGCAAAGGAAATCTGCACTACAATGAAGTCTCACTTCCCCCCGGTCAAAAGGGCCATTTGAAAAAAGTGTAAAATCCAGAAAGGCTGGACAGGCCATGGAGAACTGGGAGCCTTGTTATGCTGATGGGCGGGATGTAAATTGCCAACAGACACTCGGGAGAAGTGTATGGTGTTTCCTGAAACATCTAAAAAACAAAGCAACAGAGCCTAGGGCACTTCCACTTATGGTCCTATAGCTTAGGGAAATTAAAATCAAAAAGACACAGCCACCCCAAAGTTTGGGACGCCTCTGTTTACAAGAACCTCGTTTACAGTACAAGTTCAACATCGCAGAAAGTGAAAAATGGATAAAGAAGTTGTGGTATATACGTACAAAGCAATATCACTCAGCAATGAAATCTATGTCATCAGGCCCTTAGCAGCACAATGAGTGGATTCAGGTATGATGATTCTAACTGAAATAAGTCACACAGAAAAAGAAACATCATAAGATATCACTAATACACGGAATGTAAACTTGGCTACACAGGAACTGAATTACAGAACAGAACAGGGTCTCAAATTTAGAAAACCAACTTATGCTTGCTTAAGGGGAAAGGTGAGTTGGGGTGCTGCATAAAACCAGAGATTGAAATGAGCACAGATAAAGTTCCTTAAGCCAAATATGGAATAGACAAGAGCTACTCCTTGCTCAACGAAATAGACTCAACACCGCATATTAAACGCCTAAGAATGTACCTGACTAGTAAGTATCTTAAAACCTATGGATTGCTATGTCTCCGAAAGAGAATCAAGCGTGTGTACAGGGGCATAAACGCAGCAGTGATAGGATTGGAGAGGTTCGGTGAGAAATGAAGACCCTTTGAAGTCATATTGCATGGTACCCATTCCAAGGGTTTCAAGTACCCAGGTTTAAGGTATTCTTCCTTCAGCTAAAACATGCATGTGGAACCTAGAGTATGATCAACCATGTGATCGGGAGACGTGTTCAAATATGTCTCAGTTTTCGTACCCTGGTACTCTGGTGCAACATTCCAGACGCTTTACTAACACTCTCCCGACTTGGAGAGTCAGTCCCTTTAACCTCCTGTTTCGCCCAGTTTGCAATTTCTGCGGAATATGAACAGGAATAGGGAGAACCAATGAGAGACTAGCTGGAGGTGTCTGGACGGGCAAATTTAACTCTCATTTCCCACCAGGAAGAGGAAATAACCAAAGGCGCAGCGTGCCGTGCCGGAACCAGATTAGGGCCTGAAGCCATCCTGTGGTGTTGTGGCCAGCTCACAAGAAAACGAGTTGAAGAAAGGAGCTCAGGGGCACTGTAATTCACAAACCTGCAGAGTTATAAATGACAGCTATCGTCCAAAATATACTGAAGTAAGGCTGCCAAGAGGACTTGAAAGCGGGGCAGAATTGCAGGAAACCGATTTCAGGAGGTAGACTGGAATTGCATTGAAAGCATAGAAAAAGAGGCAGAACGTCCAAAATGATGCACTTGGCCAAAAAGGGCGTATGCGTTTTTTCCTGAATATATTCAGGAAAAAACGCATACGCCCTTTTTGGCCAACCAAGCAAGCTTGCAAAGGAAATCTGCACTACAATGAAGTCTCACTTCTCCCCGGTCAAAAGAGCCATCTGAAAAAAGTGTAAAATCCAGAAAGGCAGGACAGGCCATGGAGAACTGGGAGCCTTTTTATGCTGATGGGCGGGATGTAAATTGCCAACAGACACTCGGGAGAAGTGTATGGTGTTTCCTGAAACATCTAAAAAACAAAGCAACAGAGCCTAGGGCACTTCCACTTATGGTCCTATAGCTTAGGGAAATTAAAATCAAAAAGACACAGCCACCCCAAAGTTTGGGACGCCTCTGTTTACAAGAACCTCGTTTACCGTACAAGTTCAACATCGCAGAAAGTGAAAAATGGATAAAGAAGTTGTGGTATTTACTTACAAAGCAATATCACTCAGCAATGAAATCTATGTCATCAGGCCCGTAGCAGCACAATGAGTGGATTCAGGTATGATGATTCTAACTGAAATAAGTCACACAGAAAAAGAAACATCATAAGATATCAGTAATACACGGAATGTAAACTTGGCTACACAGGAACTGAATTACAGAACAGAACAGGGTCTCAAATTTAGAAAACCAACATATGCTTGCTTAAGGGTAAAGGTGAGTTGGGCTGCTGCATAAAACCAGAGATTGAAATGAGCACAGATAAAGTTCCTTAAGCCAAATATGGAATAGACAAGAGCTACTCCTTGCTCAACGAAATGGACTCAACACCGCATATTAAACGCCTAAGAATGTACCTGACTAGTAAGTATCTTAAAACCTATGGATTGCTATGTCTCCAAAAGAGAATCAAGCGTGTGTACAGGGGCATAAACGCAGCAGTGATAGGATTGGAGAGGTTCGGTGAGCAAATGAAGACCCTTTGAAGTCATATTGCATGGTACCCATTCCACGGGCCTCAACTACCCAGGTTTAAGGTATTCTTCCTTCAGCTAAAACATGCATGTGGAACCCAGAGTATGATCAACCGTGTGAACGGGAGACGTGTTCAAATATGTCTCAGTTTTCCTCCCCTGGTACTCGGGTGCAACATTCCAGACGCTTTACTAACACTCTACCCACTTGGAGAGTCAGCGCCTTTAACCTCCTCTTTGGCCCAGTTTGCAATTTCTGCGGAAGATGAACAGGAATAGGGAGAACCAATGAGAGACTAGCTGGAGGTGTCTGGACGGGCAAATTTAACTCTCATTTCCCACCAGGAAGAGGAACTAAACAAAGGCTCAGCGTGCCGTGCCGGAACCAGATTAGGGCCTGAAGCCATCCTACGGTGTTGCGGTCAGCTCACAAGAAAGCGAGTTGAAGAAAGGAGCTCAGGGGCACTGTAATTCACAAACCTGCAGAGTTATAAATGACAGCTATCGTCCAAAAATATACTGAAGTAAGGCTGCCAAGAGGACTTGAAAGCGGGGCAGAATTGCAGGAAACCGATTTCAGGAGGTAGACTGGAATTGCATTGAAAGCATAGGAAAAGAGGCAGAACGTCCACAATGATGCACTTGGCCAAAAAGGGCGTATGCGTTTTTTCCTGAATATATTCAGGAAAAAACGCATACGCCCTTTTTGGCCAACCAAGCAAGCTTGCAAAGGAAATCTGCACTACAATGAAGTCTCACTTCCCCCCGGTCAAAAGGGCCATCTGAAAAAAGTGTAAAATCCAGAAAGGCAGGACAGGCCATGGAGAACTGGGAGCCTTGTTATGCTGATGGGCGGGATGTAAATTGCCAACAGACACTCGGGAGAAGTGTATGGTGTTTCCTGAAACATCTAAAAAACAAAGCAACAGAGCCTAGGGCACTTCCACTTATGGTCCTATAGCTTAGGGAAATTAAAATAAAAAAGACACAGCCACCCCAAAGTTTGGGACGCCTCTGTTTACAAGAACCTCGTTTACAGTACAAGTTCAACATCGCAGAAAGTGAAAAATGGATAAAGAAGTTGTGGTATTTACTTACAAAGCAATATCACTCAGCAATGAAATCTATGTCATCAGGCACTTAGCAGCACAGTGAGTGGATTCAGGTATGATGATTCTAACTGAAATAAGTCACACAGAAAAAGAAACATCATAAGATATCAGTAATACACGGAATGTAAACTTGGCTACACAGGAACTGAATTACAGAACAGAACAGGGTCTCAAA
The DNA here is from genome assembly GCF_963455315.2 of Globicephala melas. Lineage (NCBI taxonomy): Eukaryota > Metazoa > Chordata > Mammalia > Artiodactyla > Delphinidae > Globicephala > Globicephala melas. Next base: position 320,517 of record NW_027207381.1, read on the forward strand.
TTTAGAAAACCAACTTATGCTTGCTTAAGGGGAAAGGTGAGTTGGGGTGCTGCATAAAACCAGAGATTGAAATGAGCACAGATAAAGTTCCTTAAGCCAAATATGGAATAGACAAGAGCTACTCCTTGCTCAACGAAATGGACTCAACACCGCATATTAAACGCCTAAGAATGTACCTGACTAGTAAGTATCTTAAAACCTATGGATTGCTATGTCTCCGAAAGAGAATCAAGCGTGTGTACAGGGGCATAAACGCAGCAGTGATAGGATTGGAGAGGTTCGGTGAGCAAATGAAGACCCTTTGAAGTCATATTGCATGGTACCCATTCCAAGGGTTTCAAGTACCCAGGTTTAAGGTATTCTTCCTTCAGCTAAAACATGCATGTGGAACCTAGAGTATGATAAAACATGTGATCAGGAGACGTGTTCAAATATGTCTCAGTTTTCGTACCCTGGTACTCGGGTGCAACATTCCAGACGCTTTACTAACACTCTCCCGACTTGGAGAGTCAGTCCCTTTAACCTCCTGTTTGGCCCAGTTTGCAATTTCTGCGGAAGATGAACAGGAATAGGGAGAACCAATGAGAGACTAGCTGGAGGTGTCTGGACGGGCAAATTTAACTCTCATTTCCCACCAGGAAGAGGAACTAACCAAAGGCTCAGCGTGCCGCGCCGGAACCAGATTAGGGCCTGAAGCCATCCTGCGGTGTTGTGGCCAGCTCTCAAGAAAACGAGTTGAAGAAAGGAGCTCAGGGGCACTGTAATTCACAAACCTGCAGAGTTATAAATGACAGCTATCGTCCAAAATATACTGAAGTAAGGCTGCCAAGAGTACTTGAAAGCGGGGCAGAATTGCAGGAAACCGATTTCAGGAGGTAGACTGGAATTGCATTGAAAGCATAGGAAAAGAGGCAGAACGTCCACAATGATGCACTTGGCCAAAAAGGGCGTATGCGTTTTTTCCTGAATATATTCAGGAAAAAACGCATACGCCCTTTTTGGCCAACCAAGCAAGCTTGCAAAGGAAATCTGCACTACAATGAAGTCTCACTTCCCCCCGGTCAAAAGGGCCATCTGAAAAAAGTGTAAAATCCAGAAAGGCTGGACAGGCCATGGAGAACTGGGAGCCTTGTTATGCTGATGGGCGGGATGTAAATTGCCAACAGACACTCGGGAGAAGTGTATGGTGTTTCCTGAAACATCTAAAAAACAAAGCAACAGAGCCTAGGGCACTTCCACTTATGGTCCTATAGCTTAGGGAAATTAAAATCAAAAAGACACAGCCACCCCAAAGTTTGGGACGCCTCTGTTTACAAGAACCTCGTTTACAGTACAAGTTCAACATCGCAGAAAGTGAAAAATGGATAAAGAAGTTGTGGTATATACGTACAAAGCAATATCACTCAGCAATGAAATCTATGTCATCAGGCCCTTAGCAGCACAATGAGTGGATTCAGGTATGATGATTCTAACTGAAATAAGTCACACAGAAAAAGAAACATCATAAGATATCACTAATACACGGAATGTAAACTTGGCTACACAGGAACTGAATTACAGAACAGAACAGGGTCTCAAATTTAGAAAACCAACTTATGCTTGCTTAAGGGGAAAGGTGAGTTGGGGTGCTGCATAAAACCAGAGATTGAAATGAGCACAGATAAAGTTCCTTAAGCCAAATATGGAATAGACAAGAGCTACTCATTGCTCAACGAAATAGACTCAACACCGCATATTAAACGCCTAAGAATGTACCTGACTAGTAAGTATCTTAAAATCTATGGATTGCTATGTCTCCGAAAGAGAATCAAGCGTGTGTACAGGGGCATAAACGCAGCAGTGATAGGATTGGAGAGGTTCGGTGAGAAATGAAGACCCTTTGAAGTCATATTGCATGGTACCCATTCCAAGGGTTTCAAGTACCCAGGTTTAAGGTATTCTTCCTTCAGCTAAAACATGCATGTGGAACCTAGAGTATGATAAACCATGTGATCAGGAGACGTGTTCAAATATGTCTCAGTTTTCGTACCCTGGTACTCGGGTGCAACATTCCAGACGCTTTACTAACACTCTCCCGACTTGGAGAGTCAGTCCCTTTAACCTCCTGTTTGGCCCAGTTTGCAATTTCTGCGGAAGATGAACAGGAATAGGGAGAACCAATGAGAGACTAGCTGGAGGTGTCTGGACGGGCAAATTTAACTCTCATTTCCCACCAGGAAGAGGAACTAACCAAAGGCTCAGCGTGCCGCGCCGGAACCAGATTAGGGCCTGAAGCCATCCTGCGGTGTTGTGGCCAGCTCTCAAGAAAACGAGTTGAAGAAAGGAGCTCAGGGGCACTGTAATTCACAAACCTGCAGAGTTATAAATGACAACTATCGTCCAAAAATATACTGAAGTAAGGCTGCCAAGAGGACTTGAAAGCGGGGCAGAATTGCAGGAAACCGATTTCAGGAGGTAGACTGGAATTGCATTGAAAGCATAGGAAAAGAGGCAGAACGTCCACAATGATGCACTTGGCCAAAAAGGGCGTATGCGTTTTTTCCTGAATATATTCAGGAAAAAACGCATACGCCCTTTTTGGCCAACCAAGCAAGCTTGCAAAGGAAATCTGCACTACAATGAAGTCTCACTTCCCCCCGGTCAAAAGGGCCATCTGAAAAAAGTGTAAAATCCAGAAAGGCTGGACAGGCCATGGAGAACTGGGAGCCTTGTTATGCTGATGGGCGGGATGTAAATTGCCAACAGACACTCGGGAGAAGTGTATGGTGTTTCCTGAAACATCTAAAAAACAAAGCAACAGAGCCTAGGGCACTTCCACTTATGGTCCTATAGCTTAGGGAAATTAAAATAAAAAAGACACAGCCACCCCAAAGTTTGGGACGCCTCTGTTTACATGAACCTCGTTTACAGTACAAGTTCAACATCACAGAAAGTGAAAAATGGATAAAGAAGTTGTGGTATTTACGTACAAAGCAATATCACTCAGCAATGAAATCTATGTCATCAGGCCCTTAGCAGCACAATGAGTGGATTCAGGTATGATGATTCTAACTGAAATAAGTCACACAGAAAAAGAAACATCATAAGATATCACTAATACACGGAATGTAAACTTGGCTACACAGGAACTGAATTACAGAACAGAACAGGGTCTCAAATTTAGAAAACCAACTTATGCTTGCTTAAGGGGAAAGGTGAGTTGGGGTGCTGCATAAAACCAGAGATTGAAATGAGCACAGATAAAGTTCCTTAAGCCAAATATGGAATAGACAAGAGCTACTCCTTGCTCAACGAAATAGACTCAACACCGCATATTAAACGCCTAAGAATGTACCTGACTAGTAAGTATCTTAAAATCTATGGATTGCTATGTCTCCGAAAGAGAATCAAGCGTGTGTACAGGGGCATAAACGCAGCAGTGATAGGATTGGAGAGGTTCGGTGAGAAATGAAGACCCTTTGAAGTCATATTGCATGGTACCCATTCCAAGGGTTTCAAGTACCCAGGTTTAAGGTATTCTTCCTTCAGCTAAAACATGCATGTGGAACCTAGAGTATGATAAACCATGTGATCAGGAGACGTGTTCAAATATGTCTCAGTTTTCGTACCCTGGTACTCGGGTGCAACATTCCAGACGCTTTACTAACACTCTCCCGACTTGGAGAGTCAGTCCCTTTAACCTCCTGTTTGGCCCAGTTTGCAATTTCTGCGGAAGATGAACAGGAATAGGGAGAACCAATGAGAGACTAGCTGGAGGTGTCTGGACGGGCAAATTTAACTCTCATTTCCCACCAGGAAGAGGAACTAACCAAAGGCTCAGCGTGCCGCGCCGGAACCAGATTAGGGCCTGAAGCCATCCTGCGGTGTTGTGGCCAGCTCTCAAGAAAACGAGTTGAAGAAAGGAGCTCAGGGGCACTGTAATTCACAAACCTGCAGAGTTATAAATGACAACTATCGTCCAAAAATATACTGAAGTAAGGCTGCCAAGAGGACTTGAAAGCGGGGCAGAATTGCAGGAAACCGATTTCAGGAGGTAGACTGGAATTGCATTGAAAGCATAGGAAAAGAGGCAGAACGTCCACAATGATGCACTTGGCCAAAAAGGGCGTATGCGTTTTTTCCTGAATATATTCAGGAAAAAACGCATACGCCCTTTTTGGCCAACCAAGCAAGCTTGCAAAGGAAATCTGCACTACAATGAAGTCTCACTTCCCCCCGGTCAAAAGGGCCATCTGAAAAAAGTGTAAAATCCAGAAAGGCTGGACAGGCCATGGAGAACTGGGAGCCTTGTTATGCTGATGGGCGGGATGTAAATTGCCAACAGACACTCGGGAGAAGTGTATGGTGTTTCCTGAAACATCTAAAAAACAAAGCAACACAGCCTAGGGCACTTCCACTTATGGTCCTATAGCTTAGGGAAATTAAAATCAAAAAGACACAGCCACCCCAAAGTTTGGGACGCCTCTGTTTACAAGAACCTCGTTTACCGTACAAGTTCAACATCGCAGAAAGTGAAAAATGGATAAAGAAGTTGTGGTATTTACTTACAAAGCAATATCACTCAGCAATGAAATCTATGTCATCAGGCCCTTAGCAGCACAATGAGTGGATTCAGGTATGATGATTCTAACTGAAATAAGTCACACAGAAAAAGAAATATCATAAGATATCAGTAATACACGGAATGTAAACTTGGCTACACAGGAACTGAATTACAGAACAGAACAGGGTCTCAAATTTAGAAAACCAACTTATGCTTGCTTAAGGGAAAGGTGAGTTGGGGTGCTGCATAAAACCAGAGATTGAAATGAGCACAGATAAAGTTCCTTAAGCCAAATATGGAATAGACAAGGGCTACTCCTTGCTCAACAAAATGGACTCAACACCCCATATTAAACGCCTAAGAATGTACCTGACTAGTAAGTATCTTAAAAGCTATGGATTGCTATGTCTCCGAAAGAGAATCAAGCATGTGTACAGGGGCATAAACGCAGTAGTGATAGGATTGGAGAGGTTCGGTGAGCAAATGAAGACCCTTTGAAGTCATATTGCATGGTACCCATTCCACGGGCCTCAACTCTCCAGGTTTAAGGTATTCTTCCTTCAGCTAAAACATGCATGTGAAACCCAGAGTATGATCAACCGTGTGAACGGGAGACGTGTTCAAATATGTCTCAGTTTTCGTACCCTGGTACTCGGGTGCAACATTCCAGACGCTTTACTAACACTCTCCCGACTTGGAGAGTCAGCGCCTTTAACCTCCTGTTTGGCCCAGTTTGCAATTTCTGCGGAGGATGAACAGGAATAGCGAGAACCAATGAGAGACTAGCTGGAGGTGTCTGGACGGGCAAATTTAACTCTCATTTCCCACCAGGAAGAGGAAATAACCAAAGGCTCAGCGTGCCGTGCCGGAACCAGATTAGGGCCTGAAGCCATCCTACGGTGTTGCGGTCAGCTCACAAGAAAGCGAGTTGAAGAAAGGAGCTCAGGGGCACTGTAATTCACAAACCTGCAGAGTTATAAATGACAGCTCTCGTCCAAAAATATACTGAAGTAAGGCTGCCAAGAGGACTTGAAAGCGGGGCAGAATTGCAGGAAACCGATTTCAGGAGGTAGACTGGAATTGCATTGAAAGCATAGGAAAAGAGGCAGAACGTCCACAATGATGCACTTGGCCAAAAAGGGCGTATGCGTTTTTTCCTGAATATATTCAGGAAAAAACGCATACGCCCTTTTTGGCCAACCAAGCAAGCTTGCAAAGGAAATCTGCACTACAATGAAGTCTCACTTCCCCCCGGTCAAAAGGGCCATCTGAAAAAAGTGTAAAATCCAGAAAGCCAGGACAGGCCATGGAGAACTGGGAGCCTTGTTATGCTGATGGGCGGGATGTAAATTGCCAACAGACACTCGGGAGAAGTGTATGGTGTTTCCTGAAACATCTAAAAAACAAAGCAACAGAGCCTAGGGCACTTCCACTTATGGTCCTATAGCTTAGGGAAATTAAAATAAAAAAGACACAGCCACCCCAAAGTTTGGGACACCTCTGTTTACAAGAACCTCGTTTACAGTACAAGTTCAACATCGCAGAAAGTGAAAAATGGATAAAGAAGTTTTGGTATTTACTTACAAAGCAATATCACTCAGCAATGAAATCTATGTCATCAGCCCCTTAGCAGCACAATGAGTGGATTCAGGTATGATGATTCTAACTGAAATAAGTCACACAGAAAAAGAAACATCATAAGATATCAGTAATACACGGAATGTAAACTTGGCTACACAGGAACTGAATTACAGAACAGAACAGTGTCTCAAATTTAGAAAACCAACTTATGCTTGCTTAAGGGTAAAGGTGTGTTGGGGTGCTGCATAAAACCAGAGATTGAAATGAGCACAGATAAAGTTCCTTAAGCCAAATATGGAATAGACAAGAGCTACTCCTTGCTCAACGAAATGGACTCAACACCGCATATTAAACGCCTAAGAATGTACCTGACTAGTAAGTATCTTAAAACCTATGGATTGCTATGTCTCCGAAAGAGAATCAAGCGTGTGTACAGGGACATAAACGCAGCAGTGATAGGATTGGAGAGGTTCGGTGAGCAAATGAAGACCCTTTGAAGTCATATTGCATGGTACCCATTCCAAGGGTTTCAAGTACCCAGGTTTAAGGTATTCTTCCTTCAGCTAAAACATGCATGTGGAACCTAGAGTATGATCAACCATGTGATCAGGAGACGTGTTCAAATATGTCTCAGTTTTCGTACCCTGGTACTCGGGTGCAACATTCCAGACGATTTACTAACACTCTCCCGACTTGGAGAGTCAGTCCCTTTAACCTCCTGTTTGGCCCAGTTTGCAATTTCTGCGGAAGATGAACAGGAAGAGCGAGAACCAATGAGAGACTAGCTGGAGGTGTCTGGACGGGCAAATTTAACTCTCATTTCCCACCAGGAAGAGGAAATAACCAAAGGCTCAGCGTGCCGTGCCGGAACCAGATTAGGGCCTGAAGCCATCCTGTGGTGTTGTGGCCAGCTCAAAAGAAAACGAGTTGAAGAAAGGAGCTCAGGGGCACTGTAATTCACAAACCTGCAGAGTTATAAATGACAGCTATCGTCCAAAAATATACTGAAGTAAGGCTGCCAAGAGGACTTGAAAGCGGGGCAGAATTGCAGGAAACCGATTTCAGGAGGTAGACTGGAATTGCATTGAAAGCATAGGAAAAGAGGCAGAACGTCCACAATGATGCACTTGGCCAAAAAGGGCGTATGCGTTTTTTCCTGAATATATTCAGGAAAAAACGCATACGCCCTTTTTGGCCAACAAAGCAAGCTTGCAAAGGAAATCTGCACTACAATGAAGTCTCACTTCCCCCCGGTCAAAAGGGCCATCTGAAAAAAGTGTAAAATCCAGAAAGGCAGGACAGGCCATGGAGAACTGGGAGCCTTGTTATGCTGATGAGTGGGATGTAAATTGCCAACAGACACTCGGGAAAAGTGTATGGTGTTTCCTGAAACATCTAAAAAACAAAGCAACAGAGCCTAGGGCACTTCCACTTATGGTCCTATAGCTTAGGGAAATTAAAATCAAAAAGACACAGCCACCCCAAAGTTTGGGACGCCTCTGTTTACAACAACCTCGTTTACCGTACAAGTTCAACATCGCAGAAAGTGAAAAATGGATAAAGAAGTTGTGGTATTTACTTACAAAGCAATATCACTCAGCAATGAAATCTATGTCATCAGGCCCTTAGCAGCACAATGAGTGGATTCAGGTATGATGATTCTAACTGAAATAAATCACACAGAAAAAGAAACATCATAAGATATCAGTAATACACGGAATGTAAACTTGGCTACACAGGAACTGAATTACAGAACAGAACAGGGTCTCAAATTTAGAAAAACAACATATGCTTGCTTAAGGGTAAAGGTGAGTTGGGCTGCTGCATAAAACCAGAGATTGAAATGAGCACAGATAAAGTTCCTTAAGCCAAATATGGAATAGACAAGAGCTACTCCTTGCTCAACGAAATGGACTCAACACCGCGTATTAAACGCCTAAGAATGTATGTGACTAGTAAGTATCTTAAAACCTATGGATTGCTATGTCTCCAAAAGAGAATCAAGCGTGTGTACAGGGGCATAAACGAAGCAGTGATAGGATTGGAGAGGTTCGGTGAGCAAATGAAGACCCTTTGAAGTCATATTGCATGGTACCCATTCCACGGGCCTCAACTCTCCAGGTTTAAGGTATTCTTCCTTCAGCTAAAACATGCATGTGGAACCCAGAGTATGATCAACCATGTGATCGGGAGACGTGTTCAAATATGTCTCAGTTTTCCTCCCCTGGTACTCGGGTGCAACATTCCAGACGCTTTACTAACACTCTCCTCACTTGGAGAGCCAGCGCCTTTAACCTCCTGTTTGGCCCAGTTTGCAATTTCTGCGGAAGATGAACAGGAATAGGGAGAACCAATGAGAGACTAGCTGGAGGTGTCTGGACGGGCAAATTTAACTCTCATTTCCCACCAGGAAGAGGAATTAACCAAAGGCTCAGCGTGCCGTGCCGGAACCAGATTAGGGCCTGAAGCCATCCTACGGTGTTGCGGTCAGCTCACAAGAAAGCGAGTTGAAGAAAGGGGCTCAGGGGCACTGTAATTCACAAACCTGCAGAGTTATAAATGACAGCTATCGTCCAAAAATATACTGAAGTAAGGCTGCCAAGAGGACTTGAAAGCGGGGCAGAATTGCAGGAAACCGATTTCAGGAGGTAGACTGGAATTGCATTGAAAGCATAGGAAAAGAGGCAGAACGTCCACAATGATGCACTTGGCCAAAAAGCGCGTATGCGTTTTTTCCTGAATATATTCAGGAAAAAACGCATACGCCCTTTTTGGCCAACCAAGCAAGCTTGCAAAGGAAATCTGCACTACAATGAAGTCTCACTTCCCCCCGGTCAAAAGGGCCATCTGAAAAAAGTGTAAAATCCAGAAAGGCAGGACAGGCCATGGAGAACTGGGAGCCTTGTTATGCTGATGGGCGGGATGTAAATTGCCAAAAGACACTCGGGAGAAGTGTATGGTGTTTCCTGAAACATCTAAAAAACAAAGCAACAGAGCCTAGGGCACTTCCACTTATGGTCCTATAGCTTAGGGAAATTAAAATAAAAAAGACACAGCCACCCCAAAGTTTGGGACGCCTCTGTTTACAAGAACCTCGTTTACAGTACAAGTTCAATATCACAGAATGTGAAAAATGGATAAAGAACTTGTGGTATTTATGTACAATGCAGTATCACTCAGCAATGAAATCTATGTCATCAGGCCCGTAGCAGCATAATGAGTGGATTCAGGTACGATGATTCTAACTGAAATAAGTCACACAGAAAAAGAAACATCATAAGATATCAGTAATACACGGAATGTAAACTTCGCTACACAGGAACTGAATTACAGAACAGAACAGGGTCTCAAATTTAGAAAACCAACATATGCTTGCTTAAGGGTAAAGGTGAGTTGGGCTGCTGCATAAAACCAGAGATTGAAATGAGCACAGATAAAGTTCCTTAAGCCAAATATGGAATAGACAAGAGCTACTCCTTGCTCAACGAAATGGACTCAACACCCCATATTAAACGCCTAAGAATGTACCTGACTAGTAAGTATCTTAAAACCTATGGATTGCTATGTCTCCAAAAGAGAATCAAGCGTGTGTACAGGGGCATAAACGCAGCAGTGATAGGATTGGAGAGGTTCGGTGAGCAAATGAAGACCCTTTGAAGTCATATTGCATGGTACCCATTCCACGGGCCTCAACTCTCCATGTTTAAGGTATTCTTCCTTCAGCTAAAACATGCATGTGGAACCCAGAGTATGATCAACCGTGTGAACGGGAGACGTGTTCAAATATGTCTCAGTTTTCCTCCCCTGGTACTCGGGTGCAACATTCCAGACGCTTTACTAACACTCTCCCCACTTGGAGAGTCAGCGCCTTTAACCTCCTGTTTGGCCCAGTTTGCAATTTCTGCGGAAGATGAACAGGAATAGGGAGAACCAATGAGAGACTAGCTGGAGGTGTCTGGACGGGCAAATTTAACTCTCATTTCCCACCAGGAAGAGGAATTAACCAAAGGCTCAGCGTGCCGTGCCGGAACCAGATTAGGGCCTGAAGCCATCCTACGGTGTTGCGGTCAGCTCACAATAAAGCGAGTTGAAGAAAGGAGCTCAGGGGCACTGTAATTCACAAACCTGCAGAGTTATAAATGACAGCTATCGTCCAAAATATACTGAAGTAAGGCTGCCAAGAGGACTTGAAAGCGGGGCAGAATTGCAGGAAACCGATTTCAGGAGGTAGACTGGAATTGCATTGAAAGCATAGGAAAAGAGGCAGAACGTCCACAATGATGCACTTGGCCAAAAAGGGCGTATGCGTTTTTTCCTGGAAAAAACGCATACGCACTTTTTGGCCAACCAAGCAAGCTTGCAAAGGAAATCTGCACTACAATGAAGTCTCACTTCCCCCCGGTCAAAAGGGCCATCTGAAAAAAGTGTAAAATCCAGAAAGGCAGGACAGGCCATGGAGAACTGGGAGCCTTGTTATGCTGATGGGCGGGATGTAAATTGCCAACAGACACTCGGGAGAAGTGTATGGTGTTTCCTGAAACATCTAAAAAACAAAGCAACAGAGCCTAGGGCACTTCCACTTATGGTCCTATAGCTTAGGGAAATTAAAATAAAAAAGACACAGCCACCCCAAAGTTTGGGACGCCTCTGTTTACAAGAACCTCGTTTACAGTACAAGTTCAACATCGCAGAAAGTGAAAAATGGATAAAGAAGTTGTGGTATTTACTTACAAAGCAATATCACTCAGCAATGAAATCTATGTCATCAGGCCCTTAGCAGCACAATGAGTGGATTCAGGTATGATGATTCTAACTGAAATAAGTCACACAGAAAAAGAAACATCATAAGATATCAGTAATACACGGAATGAAAACTTGGCTACACAGGAACTGAATTACAGAACAGAACAGGGTCTCAAATTTAGAAAACCAACTTATGCTTGCTTAAGGGGAAAGGTGAGTTGGGGTGCTGCATAAAACCAGAGATTGAAATGAGCACAGATAAAGTTCCTTAAGCCAAATATGGAATAGACAAGAGCTACTCCTTGCTCAACGAAATGGACTCAACACCGCATATTAAACGCCTAAGAATGTACCTGACTAGTAAGTATCTTAAAACCTATGGATTGCTATGTCTCCGAAAGAGAATCAAGCGTGTGTACAGGGGCATAAACGCAGCAGTGATAGGATTGGAGAGGTTCGGTGAGCAAATGAAGACCCTTTGAAGTCATATTGCATGGTACCCATTCCAAGGGTTTCAAGTACCCAGGTTTAAGGTATTCTTCCTTCAGCTAAAACATGCATGTGGAACCTAGAGTATGATCAACCATGTGATCAGGAGACGTGTTCAAATATGTCTCAGTTTTCGTACCCTGGTACTCGGGTGCAACATTCCAGACGCTTTACTAACACTCTCCCGACTTGGAGAGTCAGTCCCTTTAACCTCCTGTTTGGCCCAGTTTGCAATTTCTGCGGAAGATGAACAGGAATAGCGAGAACCAATGAGAGACTAGCTGGAGGTGTCTCGACGGGCAAATTTAACTCTCATTTCCCACCAGGAAGAGGAAATAACCAAAGGCTCAGCGTGCCGTGCCGGAACCAGATTAGGGCCTGAAGCCATCCTGCGGTGTTGTGGCCAGCTCTCAAGAAAACGAGTTGAAGAAAGGAGCTCAGGGGCACTGTAATTCACAAACCTGCAGAGTTATAAATGACAGCTATCGTCCAAAATATACTGAAGTAAGGCTGCCAAGAGGACTTGAAAGCGGGGCAGAATTGCAGGAAACCGATTTCAGGAGGTAGACTGGAATTGCATTGAAAGCATAGGAAAAGAGGCAGAACGTCCACAATGATGCACTTGGCCAAAAAGGGCGTATGCGTTTTTTCCTGAATATATTCAGGAAAAAACGCATACGCCCTTTTTGGCCAACCAAGCAAGCTTGCAAAGGAAATCTGCACTACAATGAAGTCTCACTTCCCCCCGGTCAAAAGGGCCATCTGCAAAAAGTGTAAAATCCAGAAAGGCAGGACAGGCCATGGAGAACTGGGAGCCTTGTTATGCTGATGGGCGGGATGTAAATTGCCAACAGACACTCGGGAGAAGTGTATGGTGTTTCCTGAAACATCTAAAAAACAAAGCAACAGAGCCTAGGGCACTTCAACTTATGGTCCTATAGCTTAGGGAAATTAAAATAAAAAAGACACAGCCACCCCAAAGTTTGGGACGCCTCTGTTTACAAGAACCTCGTTTACAGTACAAGTTCAACATCGCAGAAAGTGAAAAATGGATAAAGAAGTTGTGGTATTTACTTACAAAGCAATATCACTCAGCAATGAAATCTATGTCATCAGGCCCTTAGCAGCACAATGAGTGGATTCAGGTATGATGATTCTAACTGAAATAAGTCACACAGAAAAAGAAACATCATAAGATATCAGTAATACACGGAATGTAAACTTGGCTACAGAGGAACTGAATTACAGAACAGAACAGGGTCTCAAATTTAGAAAACCAACTTATGCTTGCTTAAGGGGAAAGGTGAGTTGGGGTGCTGCATAAAACCAGAGATTGAAATGAGCACACATAAAGTTCCTTAAGCCAAATATGGAATAGACAAGAGCTACTCCTTGCTCAACGAAATGGACTCAACACCGCATATTAAACGCCTAAGAATGTACCTGACTAGTAAGTATCTTAAAACCTATGGATTGCTATGTCTCCGAAAGAGAATCAAGCGTGTGTACAGGGGCATAAACGCAGCAGTGATAGGATTGGAGAGGTTCGGTGAGCAAATGAAGACCCTTTGAAGTCATATTGCATGGTACCCATTCCACGGGTTTCAACTACCCAGGTTTAAGGTATTCTTCCTTCAGCTAAAACATGCATGTGGAACCTAGAGTATGATCAACCATGTGATCGGGAGACGTGTTCAAATATGTCTCAGTTTTCGTACCCTGGTACTCGGGTACAACATTCCAGACGCTTTACTAACACTCTCCCGACTTGGAGAGTCAGTCCCTTTAACCTCCTGTTTGGCCCAGTTTGCAATTTCTGCGGAAGATGAACAGGAATAGGGAGAACCAATGAGAGACTAGCTGGAGGTGTCTGGACGGGCAAATTTAACTCTCATTTCCCACCAGGAAGAGGAAATAACCAAAGGCTCAGCGTGCCGTGCCGGAACCAGATTAGGGCCTGAAGCCATCCTGTGGTGTTGTGGCCAGCTCACAAGAAAACGAGTGGAAGAAAGGAGCTCAGGGGCACTGTAATTCACAAACCTGCAGAGTTATAAATGACAGCTATCGTCCAAAATATACTGAAGTAAGGCTGCCAAGAGGACTTGAAAGCGGGGCAGAATTGCAGGAAACCAATTTCAGGAGGTAGACTGGAATTGCATTGAAAGCATAGGAAAAGAGGCAGAACGTCCACAATGATGCACTTGGCCAAAAAGGGCGTATGCGTTTTTTCCTGAATATATTCAGGAAAAAACGCATACGCCCTTTTTGGCCAACCAAGCAAGCTTGCAAAGGAAATCTGCACTACAATGAAGTCTCACTTCCCCCCGGTCAAAAGGGCCATCTGAAAAAAGTGTAAAATCCAGAAAGGCAGGACAGGCCATGGAGAACTGGGAGCCTTGGTATGCTGATGGGCGGGATGTAAATTGCCAACAGACACTCGGGAGAAGTGTATGGTGTTTCCTGAAACATCTAAAAAACAAAGCAACAGAGCCTAGGGCACTTCCACTTATGGTCCTATAGCTTAGGGAAATTAAAATAAAAAAGACACAGCCACCCCAAAGTTTGGGACGCCTCTGTTTACAAGAACCTCGTTTACAGTACAAGTTCAATATCACAGAATGTGAAAAATGGATAAAGAACTTGTGGTACTTACGTACAATGCAGTATCACTCAGCAATGAAATCTATGTCATCAGACCCGTAGGAGCATAATGAGTGGATTCAGGTACGATGATTCTAACTGAAATAAGTCACACAGAAAAAGAAACATCATAAGATATCAGTAATACACGGAATGTAAACTTGGCTACACAGGAACTGAATTACAGAACAGAACAGGGTCTCAAATTTAGAAAACCAACTTATGCTTGCTTAAGGGGAAAGGTGAGTTGGGGTGCTGCATAAAACCAGAGATTGAAATGAGCACAGATAAAGTTCCTTAAGCCAAATATGGAATAGACAAGAGCTACTCCTTGCTCAACGAAATGGACTCAACACCGCATATTAAACGCCTAAGAATGTACCTGACTATTAAGTATCTTAAAAGCTATGGATTGCTATGTCTCCGAAAGAGAATCAAGCATGTGTACAGGGGCATAAACGCAGTAGTGATAGGATTGGAGAGGTTCGGTGAGCAAATGAAGACCCTTTGAAGTCATATTGCATGGTACCCATTCCACAGGCCTCAACTCTCCAGGTTTAAGGTATTCTTCCTTCAGCTAAAACATGCATGTGAAACCCAGAGTATGATCAACAGTGTGAACGGGAGACGTGTTCAAATATGTCTCAGATTTCCTCCCCTGGTGCTCGGGTGCAACATTCCAGACGCTTTACTAACACTCTCCCCATTTGGAGAGTCAGCGCCTTTAACCACCTGTTTGGCCCAGTTTGCAATTTCTGCGGAAGATGAACAGGAATAGGGAGAACCAATGAGAGACTAGCTGGAGGTGTCTGGACGGGCAAATTTAACTCTCATTTCCCACCAGGAAGAGGAAATAACCAAAGGCTCAGCGTGCCGTGCCGGAACCAGATTAGGGCCTGAAGCCATCCTGCGGTGTTGCGGCCAGCTCAAAAGAAAACGAGTTGAAGAAAGGAGCTCAGGGGCACTGTAATTCACAAACCTGCAGAGTTATAAATGACAGCTATCGTCCAAGAATATACTGAAGTAAGGCTGCCAAGAGGACGTGAAAGTGGGGCAGAACTGCAGGAAACCGATTTCACTAGGTAGAGTGCAATTGCATTGAAAGCATAGGAAAAGAGGCAGAACGTCCACAATGATGCACTTGGCCAAAAAGGGCGTATGCGTTTTTTCCTGAATATATTCAGGAAAAAACACATACGCCCTTTTTGGCCAACCAAGCAAGCTTGCAAAGGAAATCTGCACTACAATGAAGTCTCACTTCCCCCCGGTCAAAAGGGCCATCTGAAAAAAGTGTAAAATCCAGAAAGGCAGGACAGGCCATGGAGAACTGGGAGCCTTGTTATGCTGATGGGCGGGATGTAAATTGCCAACAGACACTCGGGAGAAGTGTATGGTGTTTCCTGAAACATCTAAAAAACAAAGCAACAGAGCCTAGGGCACTTCCACTTATGGTCCTATAGCTTAGGGAAATTAAAATAAAAAAGACACAGCCACCCCAAAGTTTGGGACGCCTCTGTTTACAAGAACCTCGTTTACAGTACAAGTTCAACATCGCAGAAAGTGAAAAATGGATAAAGAAGTTGTGGTAGTTACTTACAAAGCAATATCACTCAGCAATGAAATCTATGTCATCAGGCACTTAGCAGCACAATGAGTGGATTCAGGTATGATGATTCTAACTGAAATAAGTCACACAGAAAAAGAAACATCATAAGATATCACTAATACACGGAATGTAAACTTGGCTACACAGGAACTGAATTACAGAACAGAACAGGGTCTCAAATTTAGAAAACCAACTTATGCTTGCTTAAGGGGAAAGGTGAGTTGGGGTGCTGCATAAAACCACAGATTGAAATGAGCACAGATAAAGTTCCTTAAGCCAAATATGGAATAGACAAGAGCTACTCCTTGCTCAACGAAATGGACTCAACACCGCATATTAAACGCCTAAGAATGTACCTGACTAGTAAGTATCTTAAAACCTATGGATTGCTATGTCTCCGAAAGAGAATCAAGCGTGTGTACAGGGGCATAAACGCAGCAGTGATAGGATTGGAGAGGTTCGGTGAGCAAATGAAGACCCTTTGAAGTCATATTGCATGGTACCCATTCCAAGGGTTTCAAGTACCCAGGTTTAAGGTATTCTTCCTTCAGCTAAAACATGCATGTGGAACCTAGAGTATGATAAACCATGTGATCAGGAGACGTGTTCAAATATGTCTCAGTTTTCGTACCCTGGTACTCGGGTGCAACATTCCAGACGCTTTACTAACACTCTCCCGACTTGGAGAGTCAGTCCCTTTAACCTCCTGTTTGGCCCAGTTTGCAATTTCTGCGGAAGATGAACAGGAATAGGGAGAACCAATGAGAGACTAGCTGGAGGTGTCTGGACGGGCAAATTTAACTCTCATTTCCCACCAGGAAGAGGAACTAACCAAAGGCTCAGCGTGCCGCGCCGGAACCAGATTAGGGCCTGAAGCCATCCTGCGGTGTTGTGGCCAGCTCTCAAGAAAACGAGTTGAAGAAAGGAGCTCAGGGGCACTGTAATTCACAAACCTGCAGAGTTATAAATGACAGCTATCGTCCAAAATATACTGAAGTAAGGCTGCCAAGAGGACTTGAAAGCGGGGCAGAATTGCAGGAAACCGATTTCAGGAGGTAGACTGGAATTGCATTGAAAGCATAGGAAAAGAGGCAGAACGTCCACAATGATGCACTTGGCCAAAAAGGGCGTATGCGTTTTTTCCTGAATATATTCAGGAAAAAACGCATACGCCCTTTTTGGCCAACCAAGCAAGCTTGCAAAGGAAATCTGCACTACAATGAAGTCTCACTTCTCCCCGGTCAAAAGAGCCATCTGAAAAAAGTGTAAAATCCAGAAAGGCAGGACAGGCCATGGAGAACTGGGAGCCTTTTTATGCTGATGGGCGGGATGTAAATTGCCAACAGACACTCGGGAGAAGTGTATGGTGTTTCCTGAAACATCTAAAAAACAAAGCAACAGAGCCTAGGGCACTTCCACTTATGGTCCTATAGCTTAGGGAAATTAAAATCAAAAAGACACAGCCACCCCAAAGTTTGGGACGCCTCTGTTTACAAGAACCTCGTTTACCGTACAAGTTCAACATCGCAGAAAGTGAAAAATGGATAAAGAAGTTGTGGTATTTACTTACAAAGCAATATCACTCAGCAATGAAATCTATGTCATCAGGCCCGTAGCAGCACAATGAGTGGATTCAGGTATGATGATTCTAACTGAAATAAGTCACACAGAAAAAGAAACATCATAAGATATCAGTAATACACGGAATGTAAACTTGGCTACACAGGAACTGAATTACAGAACAGAACAGGGTCTCAAATTTAGAAAACCAACATATGCTTGCTTAAGGGTAAAGGTGAGTTGGGCTGCTGCATAAAACCAGAGATTGAAATGAGCACAGATAAAGTTCCTTAAGCCAAATATGGAATAGACAAGAGCTACTCCTTGCTCAACGAAATGGACTCAACACCGCATATTAAACGCCTAAGAATGTACCTGACTAGTAAGTATCTTAAAACCTATGGATTGCTATGTCTCCAAAAGAGAATCAAGCGTGTGTACAGGGGCATAAACGCAGCAGTGATAGGATTGGAGAGGTTCGGTGAGCAAATGAAGACCCTTTGAAGTCATATTGCATGGTACCCATTCCACGGGCCTCAACTACCCAGGTTTAAGGTATTCTTCCTTCAGCTAAAACATGCATGTGGAACCCAGAGTATGATCAACCGTGTGAACGGGAGACGTGTTCAATTATGTCTCAGTTTTCCTCCCCTGGTACTCGGGTGCAACATTCCAGACGCTTTACTAACACTCTACCCACTTGGAGAGTCAGCGCCTTTAACCTCCTCTTTGGCCCAGTTTGCAATTTCTGCGGAAGATGAACAGGAATAGGGAGAACCAATGAGAGACTAGCTGGAGGTGTCTGGACGGGCAAATTTAACTCTCATTTCCCACCAGGAAGAGGAACTAAACAAAGGCTCAGCGTGCCGTGCCGGAACCAGATTAGGGCCTGAAGCCATCCTACGGTGTTGCGGTCAGCTCACAAGAAAGCGAGTTGAAGAAAGGAGCTCAGGGGCACTGTAATTCACAAACCTGCAGAGTTATAAATGACAGCTATCGTACAAAAATATACTGAAGTAAGGCTGCCAAGAGGACTTGAAAGCGGGGCAGAATTGCAGGAAACCGATTTCAGGAGGTAGACTGGAATTGCATTGAAAGCATAGGAAAAGAGGCAGAACGTCCACAATGATGCACTTGGCCAAAAAGGGCGTATGCGTTTTTTCCTGAATATATTCAGGAAAAAACGCATACGCCCTTTTTGGCCAACCAAGCAAGCTTGCAAAGGAAATCTGCACTACAATGAAGTCTCACTTCCCCCCGGTCAAAAGGGCCATCTGAAAAAAGTGTAAAATCCAGAAAGGCAGGACAGGCCATGGAGAACTGGGAGCCTTGTTATGCTGATGGGCGGGATGTAAATTGCCAACAGACACTCGGGAGAAGTGTATGGTGTTTCCTGAAACATCTAAAAAACAAAGCAACAGAGCCTAGGGCACTTCCACTTATGGTCCTATAGCTTAGGGAAATTAAAATAAAAAAGACACAGCCACCCCAAAGTTTGGGACGCCTCTGTTTACAAGAACCTCGTTTACAGTACAAGTTCAACATCGCAGAAAGTGAAAAATGGATAAAGAAGTTGTGGTATTTACTTACAAAGCAATATCACTCAGCAATGAAATCTATGTCATCAGGCACTTAGCAGCACAATGAGTGGATTCAGGTATGATGATTCTAACTGAAATAAGTCACACAGAAAAAGAAACATCATAAGATATCAGTAATACACGGAATGTAAACTTGGCTACACAGGAACTGAATTACAGAACAGAACAGGGTCTCAAATTTAGAAAACCAACTTATGCTTGCTTAAGGGGAAAGGTGAGTTGGGGTGCTGCATAAAACCACAGATTGAAATGAGCACAGATAAAGTTCCTTAAGCCAAATATGGAATAGACAAGAGCTACTCCTTGCTCAACGAAATGGACTCAACACCGCATATTAAACGCCTAAGAATGTACCTGACTAGTAAGTATCTTAAAACCTATGGATTGCTATGTCTCCGAAAGAGAATCAAGCGTGTGTACAGGGGCATAAACGCAGCAGTGATAGGATTGGAGAGGTTCGGTGAGCAAATGAAGACCCTTTGAAGTCATATTGCATGGTACCCATTCCAAGGGTTTCAAGTACCCAGGTTTAAGGTATTCTTCCTTCAGCTAAAACATGCATGTGGAACCTAGAGTATGATAAAACATGTGATCAGGAGACGTGTTCAAATATGTCTCAGTTTTCGTACCCTGGTACTCGGGTGCAACATTCCAGACGCTTTACTAACACTCTCCCGACTTGGAGAGTCAGTCCCTTTAACCTCCTGTTTGGCCCAGTTTGCAATTTCTGCGGAAGATGAACAGGAATAGGGAGAACCAATGAGAGACTAGCTGGAGGTGTCTGGACGGGCAAATTTAACTCTCATTTCCCACCAGGAAGAGGAACTAACCAAAGGCTCAGCGTGCCGCGCCGGAACCAGATTAGGGCCTGAAGCCATCCTGCGGTGTTGTGGCCAGCTCTCAAGAAAACGAGTTGAAGAAAGGAGCTCAGGGGCACTGTAATTCACAAACCTGCAGAGTTATAAATGACAGCTATCGTCCAAAATATACTGAAGTAAGGCTGCCAAGAGGACTTGAAAGCGGGACAGAATTGCAGGAAACCGATTTCAGGAGGTAGACTGGAATTGCATTGAAAGCATAGGAAAAGAGGCAGAACGTCCACAATGATGCACTTGGCCAAAAAGGGTGTATGCGTTTTTTCCTGAATATATTCAGGAAAAAACGCATACGCCCTTTTTGGCCAACCAAGCAAGCTTGCAAAGGAAATCTGCACTACAATGAAGTCTCACTTCCCCCCGGTCAAAAGGGCCATCTGAAAAAAGTGTAAAATCCAGAAAGGCTGGACAGGCCATGGAGAACTGGGAGCCTTGTTATGCTGATGGGCGGGATGTAAATTGCCAACAGACACTCGGGAGAAGTGTATGGTGTTTCCTGAAACATCTAAAAAACAAAGCAACAGAGCCTAGGGCACTTCCACTTATGGTCCTATAGCTTAGGGAAATTAAAATCAAAAAGACACAGCCACCCCAAAGTTTGGGACGCCTCTGTTTACAAGAACCTCGTTTACAGTACAAGTTCAACATCGCAGAAAGTGAAAAATGGATAAAGAAGTTGTGGTATATACGTACAAAGCAATATCACTCAGCAATGAAATCTATGTCATCAGGCCCTTAGCAGCACAATGAGTGGATTCAGGTATGATGATTCTAACTGAAATAAGTCACACAGAAAAAGAAACATCATAAGATATCACTAATACACGGAATGTAAACTTGGCTACACAGGAACTGAATTACAGAACAGAACAGGGTCTCAAATTTAGAAAACCAACTTATGCTTGCTTAAGGGGAAAGGTGAGTTGGGGTGCTGCATAAAACCAGAGATTGAAATGAGCACAGATAAAGTTCCTTAAGCCAAATATGGAATAGACAAGAGCTACTCCTTGCTCAACGAAATAGACTCAACACCGCATATTAAACGCCTAAGAATGTACCTGACTAGTAAGTATCTTAAAATCTATGGATTGCTATGTCTCCGAAAGAGAATCAAGCGTGTGTACAGGGGCATAAACGCAGCAGTGATAGGATTGGAGAGGTTCGGTGAGAAATGAAGACCCTTTGAAGTCATATTGCATGGTACCCATTCCAAGGGTTTCAAGTACCCAGGTTTAAGGTATTCTTCCTTCAGCTAAAACATGCATGTGGAACCTAGAGTATGATAAACCATGTGATCAGGAGACGTGTTCAAATATGTCTCAGTTTTCGTACCCTGGTACTCGGGTGCAACATTCCAGACGCTTTACTAACACTCTCCCGACTTGGAGAGTCAGTCCCTTTAACCTCCTGTTTGGCCCAGTTTGCAATTTCTGCGGAAGATGAACAGGAATAGGGAGAACCAATGAGAGACTAGCTGGAGGTGTCTGGACGGGCAAATTTAACTCTCATTTCCCACCAGGAAGAGGAACTAACCAAAGGCTCAGCGTGCCGCGCCGGAACCAGATTAGGGCCTGAAGCCATCCTGCGGTGTTGTGGCCAGCTCTCAAGAAAACGAGTTGAAGAAAGGAGCTCAGGGGCACTGTAATTCACAAACCTGCAGAGTTATAAATGACAACTATCGTCCAAAAATATACTGAAGTAAGGCTGCCAAGAGGACTTGAAAGCGGGGCAGAATTGCAGGAAACCGATTTCAGGAGGTAGACTGGAATTGCATTGAAAGCATAGGAAAAGAGGCAGAACGTCCACAATGATGCACTTGGCCAAAAAGGGCGTATGCGTTTTTTCCTGAATATATTCAGGAAAAAACGCATACGCCCTTTTTGGCCAACCAAGCAAGCTTGCAAAGGAAATCTGCACTACAATGAAGTCTCACTTCCCCCCGGTCAAAAGGGCCATCTGAAAAAAGTGTAAAATCCAGAAAGGCTGGACAGGCCATGGAGAACTGGGAGCCTTGTTATGCTGATGGGCGGGATGTAAATTGCCAACAGACACTCGGGAGAAGTGTATGGTGTTTCCTGAAACATCTAAAAAACAAAGCAACAGAGCCTAGGGCACTTCCACTTATGGTCCTATAGCTTAGGGAAATTAAAATAAAAAAGACACAGCCACCCCAAAGTTTGGGACGCCTCTGTTTACATGAACCTCGTTTACAGTACAAGTTCAACATCACAGAAAGTGAAAAATGGATAAAGAAGTTGTGGTATTTACGTACAAAGCAATATCACTCAGCAATGAAATCTATGTCATCAGGCCCTTAGCAGCACAATGAGTGGATTCAGGTATGATGATTCTAACTGAAATAAGTCACACAGAAAAAGAAACATCATAAGATATCACTAATACACGGAATGTAAACTTGGCTACACAGGAACTGAATTACAGAACAGAACAGGGTCTCAAATTTAGAAAACCAACTTATGCTTGCTTAAGGGGAAAGGTGAGTTGGGGTGCTGCATAAAACCAGAGATTGAAATGAGCACAGATAAAGTTCCTTAAGCCAAATATGGAATAGACAAGAGCTACTCCTTGCTCAACGAAATAGACTCAACACCGCATATTAAACGCCTAAGAATGTACCTGACTAGTAAGTATCTTAAAATCTATGGATTGCTATGTCTCCGAAAGAGAATCAAGCGTGTGTACAGGGGCATAAACGCAGCAGTGATAGGATTGGAGAGGTTCGGTGAGAAATGAAGACCCTTTGAAGTCATATTGCATGGTACCCATTCCAAGGGTTTCAAGTACCCAGGTTTAAGGTATTCTTCCTTCAGCTAAAACATGCATGTGGAACCTAGAGTATGATAAACCATGTGATCAGGAGACGTGTTCAAATATGTCTCAGTTTTCGTACCCTGGTACTCGGGTGCAACATTCCAGACGCTTTACTAACACTCTCCCGACTTGGAGAGTCAGTCCCTTTAACCTCCTGTTTGGCCCAGTTTGCAATTTCTGCGGAAGATGAACAGGAATAGGGAGAACCAATGAGAGACTAGCTGGAGGTGTCTGGACGGGCAAATTTAACTCTCATTTCCCACCAGGAAGAGGAACTAACCAAAGGCTCAGCGTGCCGCGCCGGAACCAGATTAGGGCCTGAAGCCATCCTGCGGTGTTGTGGCCAGCTCTCAAGAAAACGAGTTGAAGAAAGGAGCTCAGGGGCACTGTAATTCACAAACCTGCAGAGTTATAAATGACAACTATCGTCCAAAAATATACTGAAGTAAGGCTGCCAAGAGGACTTGAAAGCGGGGCAGAATTGCAGGAAACCGATTTCAGGAGGTAGACTGGAATTGCATTGAAAGCATAGGAAAAGAGGCAGAACGTCCACAATGATGCACTTGGCCAAAAAGGGCGTATGCGTTTTTTCCTGAATATATTCAGGAAAAAACGCATACGCCCTTTTTGGCCAACCAAGCAAGCTTGCAAAGGAAATCTGCACTACAATGAAGTCTCACTTCCCCCCGGTCAAAAGGGCCATCTGAAAAAAGTGTAAAATCCAGAAAGGCTGGACAGGCCATGGAGAACTGGGAGCCTTGTTATGCTGATGGGCGGGATGTAAATTGCCAACAGACACTCGGGAGAAGTGTATGGTGTTTCCTGAAACATCTAAAAAACAAAGCAACAGAGCCTAGGGCACTTCCACTTATGGTCCTATAGCTTAGGGAAATTAAAATAAAAAAGACACAGCCACCCCAAAGTTTGGGACGCCTCTGTTTACATGAACCTCGTTTACAGTACAAGTTCAACATCACAGAAAGTGAAAAATGGATAAAGAAGTTGTGGTATTTACGTACAAAGCAATATCACTCAGCAATGAAATCTATGTCATCAGGCCCTTAGCAGCACAATGAGTGGATTCAGGTATGATGATTCTAACTGAAATAAGTCACACAGAAAAAGAAACATCATAAGATATCACTAATACACGGAATGTAAACTTGGCTACACAGGAACTGAATTACAGAACAGAACAGGGTCTCAAATTTAGAAAACCAACTTATGCTTGCTTAAGGGGAAAGGTGAGTTGGGGTGCTGCATAAAACCAGAGATTGAAATGAGCACAGATAAAGTTCCTTAAGCCAAATATGGAATAGACAAGAGCTACTCCTTGCTCAACGAAATAGACTCAACACCGCATATTAAACGCCTAAGAATGTACCTGACTAGTAAGTATCTTAAAACCTATGGATTGTTATGTCTCCGAAAGAGAATCAAGCGTGTGTACAGGGGCATAAACGCAGCAGTGATAGGATTGGAGAGGTTCGGTGAGAAATGAAGACCCTTTGAAGTCATATTGCATGGTACCCATTCCAAGGGTTTCAAGTACCCAGGTTTAAGGTATTCTTCCTTCAGCTAAAACATGCATGTGGAACCTAGAGTATGATCAACCATGTGATCAGGAGACGTGTTCAAATATGTCTCAGTTTTCGTACCCTGGTACTCTGGTGCAACATTCCAGACGCTTTACTAACACTCTCCCGACTTGGAGAGTCAGTCCCTTTAACCTCCTGTTTCGCCCAGTTTGCAATTTCTGCGGAATATGAACAGGAATAGGGAGAACCAATGAGAGACTAGCTGGAGGTGTCTGGACGGGCAAATTTAACTCTCATTTCCCACCAGGAAGAGGAAATAACCAAAGGCGCAGCGTGCCGTGCCGGAACCAGATTAGGGCCTGAAGCCATCCTGTGGTGTTGTGGCCATCTCACAAGAAAACGAGTTGAAGAAAGGAGCTCAGGGGCACTGTAATTCACAAACCTGCAGAGTTATAAATGACAGCTATCGTCCAAAATATACTGAAGTAAGGCTGCCAAGAGGACTTGAAAGCGGGGCAGAATTGCAGGAAACCGATTTCAGGAGGTAGACTGGAATTGCATTGAAAGCATAGAAAAAGAGGCAGAACGTCCAAAATGATGCACTTGGCCAAAAAGGGCGTATGCGTTTTTTCCTGAATATATTCAGGAAAAAACGCATACGCCCTTTTTGGCCAACCAAGCAAGCTTGCAAAGGAAATCTGCACTACAATGAAGTCTCACTTCTCCCCGGTCAAAAGGGCCATCTGAAAAAAGTGTAAAATCCAGAAAGGCAGGACAGGCCATGGAGAACTGGGAGCCTTTTTATGCTGATGGGCGGGATGTAAATTGCCAACAGACACTCGGGAGAAGTGTATGGTGTTTCCTGAAACATCTAAAAAACAAAGCAACAGAGCCTAGGGCACTTCCACTTATGGTCCTATAGCTTAGGGAAATTAAAATCAAAAAGACACAGCCACCCCAAAGTTTGGGACGCCTCTGTTTACAAGAACCTCGTTTACCGTACAAGTTCAACATCGCAGAAAGTGAAAAATGGATAAAGAAGTTGTGGTATTTACTTACAAAGCAATATCACTCAGCAATGAAATCTATGTCATCAGGCCCGTAGCAGCACAATGAGTGGATTCAGGTATGATGATTCTAACTGAAATAAGTCACACAGAAAAAGAAACATCATAAGATATCAGTAATACACGGAATGTAAACTTGGCTACACAGGAACTGAATTACAGAACAGAACAGGGTCTCAAATTTAGAAAACCAACATATGCTTGCTTAAGGGTAAAGGTGAGTTGGGCTGCTGCATAAAACCAGAGATTGAAATGAGCACAGATAAAGTTCCTTAAGCCAAATATGGAATAGACAAGAGCTACTCCTTGCTCAACGAAATGGACTCAACACCGCATATTAAACGCCTAAGAATGTACCTGACTAGTAAGTATCTTAAAACCTATGGATTGCTATGTCTCCAAAAGAGAATCAAGCGTGTGTACAGGGGCATAAACGCAGCAGTGATAGGATTGGAGAGGTTCGGTGAGCAAATGAAGACCCTTTGAAGTCATATTGCATGGTACCCATTCCACGGGCCTCAACTACCCAGGTTTAAGGTATTCTTCCTTCAGCTAAAACATGCATGTGGAACCCAGAGTATGATCAACCGTGTGAACGGGAGACGTGTTCAAATATGTCTCAGTTTTCCTCCCCTGGTACTCGGGTGCAACATTCCAGACGCTTTACTAACACTCTACCCACTTGGAGAGTCAGCGCCTTTAACCTCCTCTTTGGCCCAGTTTGCAATTTCTGCGGAAGATGAACAGGAATAGGGAGAACCAATGAGAGACTAGCTGGAGGTGTCTGGACGGGCAAATTTAACTCTCATTTCCCACCAGGAAGAGGAACTAAACAAAGGCTCAGCGTGCCGTGCCGGAACCAGATTAGGGCCTGAAGCCATCCTACGGTGTTGCGGTCAGCTCACAAGAAAGCGAGTTGAAGAAAGGAGCTCAGGGGCACTGTAATTCACAAACCTGCAGAGTTATAAATGACAGCTATCGTCCAAAAATAGACTGAAGTAAGGCTGCCAAGAGGACTTGAAAGCGGGGCAGAATTGCAGGAAACCGATTTCAGGAGGTAGACTGGAATTGCATTGAAAGCATAGGAAAAGAGGCAGAACGTCCACAATGATGCACTTGGCCAAAAAGGGCGTATGCGTTTTTTCCTGAATATATTCAGGAAAAAACGCATACGCCCTTTTTGGCCAACCAAGCAAGCTTGCAAAGGAAATCTGCACTACAATGAAGTCTCACTTCCCCCCGGTCAAAAGGGCCATCTGAAAAAAGTGTAAAATCCAGAAAGGCAGGACAGGCCATGGAGAACTGGGAGCCTTGTTATGCTGATGGGCGGGATGTAAATTGCCAACAGACACTCGGGAGAAGTGTATGGTGTTTCCTGAAACATCTAAAAAACAAAGCAACAGAGCCTAGGGCACTTCCACTTATGGTCCTATAGCTTAGGGAAATTAAAATAAAAAAGACACAGCCACCCCAAAGTTTGGGACGCCTCTGTTTACAAGAACCTCGTTTACAGTACAAGTTCAACATCGCAGAAAGTGAAAAATGGATAAAGAAGTTGTGGTATTTACTTACAAAGCAATATCACTCAGCAATGAAATCTATGTCATCAGGCCCATAGCAGCACAATGAGTGGATTCAGGTATGATGATTCTAACTGAAATAAGTCACACAGAAAAAGAAACATCATAAGATATCAGTAATACACGGAATGTAAACTTGGCTACACAGGAACTGAATTACAGAACAGAACAGGGTCTCAAATTTAGAAAACCAACTTATGCTTGCTTAAGGGGAAAGGTGAGTTGGGGTGCTGCATAAAACCAGAGATTGAAATGAGCACAGATAAAGTTCCTTAAGCCAAATATGGAATAGACAAGAGCTACTCCTTGCTCAACGCAATGGACTCAACACCGCATATTAAACGCATAAGAATGTACCTGACTAGTAAGTATCTTAAAACCTATGGATTGCTATGTCTCTGAAAGAGAATCAAGCATGTGTACAGGGGCATAAACGCAGTAGTGATAGGATTGGAGAGGTTCGGTGAGCAAATGAAGACCCTTTGAAGTCATATTGCATGGTACCCATTCCACGGGTCTCAACTACCCAGGTTTAAGGTATTCTTCCTTCAGCTAAAACATGCATGTGGAACCCAGAGTATGATCAACAGTGTGAACGGGAGACGTGTTCAAATATGTCTCAGTTTTCCTCCCCTGGTACTCGAGTGCAACTTTCCAGACGCTTTACTAACACTCTCCCCACTTGGAGAGTCAGCGCCTTTAACCTCCTGTTTGGCCCAGTTTGCAATTTCTGTGGAAGATGAACAGGAATAGGGAGAACCAATGAGAGACTAGCTGGAGGTGTCTGGACGGGCAAATTTAACTCTCATTTCCCAACAGGAAGAGGAAATAACCAAAGGCTCAGCGTGCCGTGCTGGAACCAGATTAGGGCCTGAAGCCATCCTGCGGTGTTGCGGCCAGCTCACAAGAAAGCGAGTTGAAGAAAGGAGCTCAGGGGCACTGTAATTCACAAACCTGCAGAGTTATAACTGACAGCTATCGTCCAAAAATATACTGAAGTAAGGCTGCCAAGAGGACTTGAAAGCGGGGCAGAATTGCAGGAAACCGATTTCAGGAGGTAGACTGGAATTGCATTGAAAGCATAGGAAAAGAGGCAGAACATCCACAATGATGCACTTGGCCAAAAAGGGCGTATGCGTTTTTTCCTTAATATATTCAGGAAAAAACGCATACGCCCTTTTTGGCCAACCAAGCAAACTTGCAAAGGAAATCTGCACTACAATGAAGTCTCACTTCCCCCCGGTCAAAAGGGCCATCTGAAAAAAGTGTAAAATCCAGAAAGGCAGGACAGGCCATGGAGAACTGGGAGCCTTGTTATGCTGATGGGCGGGATGTAAATTGCCAACAGACACTCGGGAGAAGTGTATGGTGTTTCCTGAAACATCTAAAAAACAAAGCAACAGAGCCTAGGGCACTTCCACTTATGGTCCTATAGCTTAGGGAAATTAAAATCAAAAAGACACAGCCACCCCAAAGTTTGGGACGCCTCTGTTTACAAGAACCTCGTTTACCGTACAAGTTCAATATCACAGAAAGTGAAAAATGGATAAAGAATTTGTGGTACTTACGTACAATGCAGTATCACTCAGCAATGAAATCTATGTCATCAGGCCCGTAGCAGCATAATGAGTGGATTCAGGTACGATGATTCTAACTGAAATAAGTCACACAGAAAAAGAAACATCATAAGATATCAGTAATACACA
Source organism: Globicephala melas (assembly GCF_963455315.2). Classification (NCBI taxonomy): domain Eukaryota; kingdom Metazoa; phylum Chordata; class Mammalia; order Artiodactyla; family Delphinidae; genus Globicephala; species Globicephala melas. Next base: position 348,878 of record NW_027207381.1, read on the forward strand.
GAATGTAAACTTGGCTACACAGGAACTGAATTCCAAAACAGAACAGGGTCTCAAATTTAGAAAACCAACTTATGCTTGATTAAGGGGAAAGGTGAGTTGGGGTGCTGCATAAAACCAGAGATTGAAATGAGCACAGATAAAGTTCCTTAAGCCAAATATGGAATAGACAAGAGCTACTCCTTGCTCAACGAAATGGACTCAACACCGCATATTAAATGCCTAAGAATGTACCTGACTAGTAAGTGTCTTAAAACCTATGGATTGCTATGTCTCCAAAAGAGAATCAAGCGTGTGTACAGGGGCATAAACGCAGCAGTGATAGGATTGGAGAGGTTCGGTGAGCAAATGAAGACCCTCTGAAGTCATATTGCATGGTACCCATTCCACGGGTCTCAACTCTCCAGGTTTAAGGTATTCTTCCTTCAGCTAAAACATGCATGTGGAACCCAGAGTATGATCAACCGTGTGAACGGGAGACGTGTTCAAATATGTCTCAGTTTTCCTCCCCTGGTACTCGGGTGCAACTTTCCAGACGCTTTACTAACACTCTCCCCACTTGGAGTGTCAGTGCCTTTAACCTCCTGTTTGGCCCAGGTTGCAATTTCTGCGGAAGATGAACAGGAATAGGGAGAACCGATGAGAAACCAGCAGGAGGTGTCTGGACGGGCAAATTTAACTCTCATTTCCCACCAGGAAGAGGAAATAACCAAAGGCTCAGCGTGCCGTGCCGGAACCAGATTAGGGCCTGAAGCCATCCTGCGGTGTTGCGGCCAGCTCACAAGAAAGCGAGTTGAAGAAAGGAGCTCAGGGGCACTGTAATTCACAAACCTGCAGAGTTATAAATGACAGCTATCGTCCAAAAATATACTGAAGTAAGGCTGCCAAGAGGACTTGAAAGCGGGGCAGAATTGCAGGAAACCGATTTCAGGAGGTAGACTGGAATTGCATTGAAAGCATAGGAAAAGAGGCAGAACGTCCACAATGATGCACTTGGCCAAAAAGGGCGTATGCGTTTTTTCCTGAATATATTCAGGAAAAAAACGTAAACGCCCTTTTTGGCCAACCAAGCAAGCTTGCAAAGGAAATCTGCACTACAATGAAGTCTCACTTCCCCCCGGTCAAAAGGGCCATCTGAAAAAAGTGTAAAATCCAGAAAGGCAGGACAGGCCATGGAGAACTGGGAGCCTTGTTATGCTGATGGGCGGGATGTAAATTGCCAACAGACACTCGGGAGAAGTGTATGGTGTTTCCTGAAACATCTAAAAAACAAAGCAACAGAGCCTAGGGCACTTCCACTTATGGTCCTATAGCTTAGGGAAATTAAAATCAAAAAGACACAGCCACCCCAAAGTTTGGGACGCCTCTGTTTACAAGAACCTCGTTTACCGTACAAGTTCAATATCACAGAAAGTGAAAAATGGATAAAGAACTTGTGGTACTTACGTACAATGCAGTATCACTCAGCAATGAAATCTATGTCATCAGGCCCGTAGCAGCATAATGAGTGGATTCAGGTACGATGATTGTAACTGAAATAAGTCACACAGAAAAAGAAACATCATAAGATATCAGTAATACACGAAATGTAAACTTGGCTACACAGGAACTGAATTCTAAAACAGAACAGGGTCTCAAATTTAGAAAACCAACTTATGCTTGCTTAAGGGGAAAGGTGAGTTGGGGTGCTGCATAAAACCAGAGATTGAAATGAGCACAGATAAACTTCCTTAAGCCAAATATGGAATAGACAAGAGCTACTCCTTGCTCAACGAAATGGACTCAACACCGCATATTAAACGCCTAAGAATGTACCTGACTAATAAGTGTCTTAAAACCTATGGATTGCTATGTCTCCAAAAGAGAATCAAGCGTGTGTACAGGGGCATAAACGCAGCAGTGATAGGATTGGAGAGGTTCGGTGAGCAAATGAAGACCCTTTGAAGTCATATTGCATGGTACCCATTCCACGGGTCTCAACTCTCCACGTTTAAGGTATTCTTCCTTCAGCTAAAACATGCATGTGGAACCCAGAGTATGATCAACCGTGTGAACGGGAGACGTGTTCAAATATGTCTCAGTTTTCCTCCCCTGGTACTCGGGTGCAACTTTCTAGATGCTTTACTAACACTCTCCCCACTTGGAGAGTCAGCGCCTTTAACCTCCTGTTTGGCCCAGGTTGCAATTTCTGCGGAAGATGAACAGGAATAGGGAGAACCAATGACAGACTAGCTGGAGGTGTCTGGACGGACAAATTTAACTCTCATTTCCCACCAGGAAGAGGAAATAACCAAAGGCTCAGCGTGCCGTGCCGGAACCAGATTAGGGCCTGAAACCATCCTGCGGAGTTGCGGCCAGCTCACAAGAAAGCGAGTTGAAGAAAGGAGCTCAGGGGCACTGTAATTCACAAACCTGCAGAGTTATAAATGACAGCTATCGTCCAAAAATATACTGAAGTAAGGCTGCCAAGAGGACTTGAAAGCGGGGAAGAATTGCAGGAAACTGATTTCAGGAGGTAGACTGGAATTGCATTGAAAGCATAGGAAAAGAGGCAGAACGTCCAAAATGATGCACTTGGCCAAAAAGGGCGTATGCGTTTTTTCCTGAATATATTCAGGAAAAAACGCATACGCCCTTTTTGGTCAACCAAGCAAACTTGCAAAGGAAATCTGCACTACAATGAAGTCTCACTCCCCCCCGGTCAAAAGGACCATCTGAAAAATGTGTAAAATCCAGAAAGGCAGGACAGGCCATGGAGAACTGGGAGCCTTGTTATGCTGATGGGCGGGATGTAAATTGCCAACAGACACTCGGGAGAAGTGTATGGTGTTTCCTGAAACATCTAAAAAACAAAGCAACAGAGCCTAGGGCACTTCCACTTATGGTCCTATAGCTTAGGGAAATTAAAATCAAAAAGACACAGCCACCCCAAAGTTTGGGACGCCTCTGTTTACAAGAACCTCGTTTACCGTACAAGTTCAATATCACAGAAAGTGAAAAATGGATAAAGAACTTGTGGTACGTACGTACAATGCAGTATCACTCAGCAATGAAATCTATGTCATCTGGCCCGTAGCTTCATAATCAGTGGATTCAGGTACGATGATTCTAACTGAAATAAGTCTCACAGAAAAAGAAACATCATAAGATATCACTAATACACGGAATGTAAACTTGGCTACACAGATACTGAATTCCAAAACAGAACAGGGTCTCAAATTTAGAAAACCAACTTATGCTTGTATAAGGGGAAAGGTGAGTTGGGGTGCTGCATAAAACCAGAGATTGAAATGAGCACAGATAAAGTTCCTTAAGCCAAATATGGAATAGACAAGAGCTACTCCTTGCTCAATGAAATGGACTCAACACCCCATATTAAACGCCTAAGAATGTACCTGACTAGTAAGTATCTTAAAACCTATGGATTGCTATGTCTCCAAAAGAGAATCAAGCGTGTGTACAGGGGCATAAACGCAACAGTGATAGGATTGGAGAGGTTCGGTGAGCAAATGAAGACCCTTTGAAGTCATATTGCATGGTACGCATTCCACGGGTTTCAACTACCCAGGTTTAAGGTATTCTTCCTTCAGCTAAAACATGCATGTTGAACCCAGAGTATGATCAACCGTGTGAACGGGAGACGTGTTCAAATATGTCTCAGTTTTCCTCCCCTGGTACTCGGGTGCAACATTCCAGACGCTTTACTAACACTCTCCCCACTTGGAGAGTCAGCGTCTTTAACCTCCTCTTTGGCCCAGTTTGCAATTTCTGCGGAAGATGAACAGGAATAGCGAGAACCAATGAGAGACTAGCTGGAGGTGTCTGGACGGGCAAATTTAACTCTCATTTCCCACCAGGAAGAGGAAATAACCAAAGGCTCAGTGTGCCGTGCCGGAACCAGATTAGGGCCTGAAGCCATCCAGCGGTGTTGCGGCCAGCTCACAAGAAAGCGAGTTGAAGAAACGAGCTCAGGGGCACTGTAATTCACAAACCTGCAGAGTTATAACTGACAGCTATCGTCCAAAAATATACTGAAGTAAGGCTGCCAAGAGGACTTGAAAGCGGGGCAGAATTGCAGGAAACCGATTTCAGGAGGTAGACTGGAATTGCATTGAAAGCATAGGAAAAGAGGCCGAACGTCCACAATGATGCACTTGGCCAAAAAGGGCGTATGCGTTTTTTTCTGAATATATTCAGGAAATAACGCATACGCCCTTTTTGGCCAACCAAGCAAACTTGCAAAGGAAATCTGCACTACAATGAAGTCTCACTTCCCCCTGGTCAAAAGGGCCATCTGAAAAAAGTGTAAAATCCAGAAAGGCAGGACAGGCCATGGAGAAATGGGAGCCTTGTTATGCTGATGGGCGGGATGTAAATTGCCAAGAGACACTCGGGAGAAGTGTATGGTGTTTCCTGAAACATCTAAAAAACAAAGCAACAGAGCCTAGGGAACTTCCACTTATGGTCCTATAGCTTAGGGAAATTAAAATCAAAAAGACACAGCCACCCCAAAGTTTGGGACGCCTCTGTTTACAAGAACCTCGTTTACCGTACAAGTTCAATATCACAGAAAGTGAAAAATGGATAAAGAACATGTGGTACTTACGTATAATGCAGTATCACTCACCAATGAAATCTATGTCATCAGGCCCGTAGCAGCATAATGAGTGGATTCAGGTACGATGATTCTAACTGAAATAAGTCACACAGAAAAAGAAACATCATAAGATATCAGTAATACACGGAATGTAAACTTGGCTACACAGGAACTGAATTACAGAACAGAACAGGGTCTCAAATTTAGAAAACCAACTTATGCTTGCTTAAGGGGAAAGGTGAGTTGGGGTGCTGCATAAAACCAGAGATTGAAATGAGCACAGATAAAGTTCCTTAAGCCAAATATGGAATAGACAAGAGCTACTCCTTGCTCAACGAAATAGACTCAACACCGCATATTAAACGCCTAAGAATGTACCTGACTAGTAAGTATCTTAAAACCTATGGATTGCTATGTCTCCAAAAGAGAATCAAGCGTGTGTACAGGGGCATAAACGCAGCAGTGATAGGATTGGAGAGGTTCGGTGAGAAATGAAGACCCTTTGAAGTCATATTGCATGGTACCCATTCCAAGGGTTTCAAGTACCCAGGTTTAAGGTATTCTTCCTTCAGCTAAAACATGCATGTGGAACCTAGAGTATGATCAACCATGTGATCAGGAGACGTGTTCAAATATGTCTCAGTTTTCGTACCCTGGTACTCTGGTGCAACATTCCAGACGCTTTACTAACACTCTCCCGACTTGGAGAGTCAGTCCCTTTAACCTCCTGTTTCGCCCAGTTTGCAATTTCTGCGGAATATGAACAGGAATAGGGAGAACCAATGAGAGACTAGCTGGAGGTGTCTGGACGGGCAAATTTAACTCTCATTTCCCACCAGGAAGAGGAAATAACCAAAGGCGCAGCGTGCCGTGCCGGAACCAGATTAGGGCCTGAAGCCATCCTGTGGTGTTGTGGCCAGCTCACAAGAAAACGAGTTGAAGAAAGGAGCTCAGGGGCACTGTAATTCACAAACCTGCAGAGTTATAAATGACAGCTATCGTCCAAAATATACTGAAGTAAGGCTGCCAAGAGGACTTGAAAGCGGGGCAGAATTGCAGGAAACCGATTTCAGGAGGTAGACTGGAATTGCATTGAAAGCATAGAAAAAGAGGCAGAACGTCCAAAATGATGCACTTGGCCAAAAAGGGCGTATGCGTTTTTTCCTGAATATATTCAGGAAAAAACGCATACACCCTTTTTGGCCAACCAAGCAAGCTTGCAAAGGAAATCTGCACTACAATGAAGTCTCACTTCTCCCCGGTCAAAAGGGCCATCTGAAAAAAGTGTAAAATCCAGAAAGGCAGGACAGGCCATGGAGAACTGGGAGCCTTTTTATGCTGATCGGCGGGATGTAAATTGCCAACAGACACTCGGGAGAAGTGTATGGTGTTTCCTGAAACATCTAAAAAACAAAGCAACAGAGCCTAGGGCACTTCCACTTATGGTCCTATAGCTTAGGGAAATTAAAATCAAAAAGACACAGCCACCCCAAAGTTTGGGACGCCTCTGTTTACAAGAACCTCGTTTACCGTACAAGTTCAACATCGCAGAAAGTGAAAAATGGATAAAGAAGTTGTGGTATTTACTTACAAAGCAATATCACTCAGCAATGAAATCTATGTCATCAGGCCCGTAGCAGCACAATGAGTGGATTCAGGTATGATGATTCTAACTGAAATAAGTCACACAGAAAAAGAAACATCATAAGATATCAGTAATACACGGAATGTAAACTTGGCTACACAGGAACTGAATTACAGAACAGAACAGGGTCTCAAATTTAGAAAACCAACATATGCTTGCTTAAGGGTAAAGGTGAGTTGGGCTGCTGCATAAAACCAGAGATTGAAATGAGCACAGATAAAGTTCCTTAAGCCAAATATGGAATAGACAAGAGCTACTCCTTGCTCAACGAAATGGACTCAACACCGCATATTAAACGCCTAAGAATGTACCTGACTAGTAAGTATCTTAAAACCTATGGATTGCTATGTCTCCAAAAGAGAATCAAGCGTGTGTACAGGGGCATAAACGCAGCAGTGATAGGATTGGAGAGGTTCGGTGAGCAAATGAAGACCCTTTGAAGTCATATTGCATGGTACCCATTCCACGGGCCTCAACTACCCAGGTTTAAGGTATTCTTCCTTCAGCTAAAACATGCATGTGGAACCCAGAGTATGATCAACCGTGTGAACGGGAGACGTGTTCAAATATGTCTCAGTTTTCCTCCCCTGGTACTCGGGTGCAACATTCCAGACGCTTTACTAACACTCTACCCACTTGGAGAGTCAGCGCCTTTAACCTCCTCTTTGGCCCAGTTTGCAATTTCTGCGGAAGATGAACAGGAATAGGGAGAACCAATGAGAGACTAGCTGGAGGTGTCTGGACGGGCAAATTTAACTCTCATTTCCCACCAGGAAGAGGAACTAAACAAAGGCTCAGCGTGCCGTGCCGGAACCAGATTAGGGCCTGAAGCCATCCTACGGTGTTGCGGTCAGCTCACAAGAAAGCGAGTTGAAGAAAGGAGCTCAGGGGCACTGTAATTCACAAACCTGCAGAGTTATAAATGACAGCTATCGTCCAAAAATAGACTGAAGTAAGGCTGCCAAGAGGACTTGAAAGCGGGGCAGAATTGCAGGAAACCGATTTCAGGAGGTAGACTGGAATTGCATTGAAAGCATAGGAAAAGAGGCAGAACGTCCACAATGATGCACTTGGCCAAAAAGGGCGTATGCGTTTTTTCCTGAATATATTCAGGAAAAAACGCATACGCACTTTTTGGCCAACCAAGCAAGCTTGCAAAGGAAATCTGCACTACAATGAAGTCTCACTTCCCCCCGGTCAAAAGGGCCATCTGAAAAAAGTGTAAAATCCAGAAAGGCAGGACAGGCCATGGAGAACTGGGAGCCTTGTTATGCTGATGGGCGGGATGTAAATTGCCAACAGACACTCGGGAGAAGTGTATGGTGTTTCCTGAAACATCTAAAAAACAAAGCAACAGAGCCTAGGGCACTTCCACTTATGGTCCTATAGCTTAGGGAAATTAAAATAAAAAAGACACAGCCACCCCAAAGTTTGGGACGCCTCTGTTTACAAGAACCTCGTTTACAGTACAAGTTCAACATCGCAGAAAGTGAAAAATGGATAAAGAAGTTGTGGTATTTACTTACAAAGCAATATCACTCAGCAATGAAATCTATGTCATCAGGCCCATAGCAGCACAATGAGTGGATTCAGGTATGATGATTCTAACTGAAATAAGTCACACAGAAAAAGAAACATCATAAGATATCAGTAATACACGGAATGTAAACTTGGCTACACAGGAACTGAATTACAGAACAGAACAGGGTCTCAAATTTAGAAAACCAACTTATGCTTGCTTAAGGGGAAAGGTGAGTTGGGGTGCTGCATAAAACCAGAGATTGAAATGAGCACAGATAAAGTTCCTTAAGCCAAATATGGAATAGACAAGAGCTACTCCTTGCTCAACGCAATGGACTCAACACCGCATATTAAACGCATAAGAATGTACCTGACTAGTAAGTATCTTAAAACCTATGGATTGCTATGTCTCTGAAAGAGAATCAAGCATGTGTACAGGGGCATAAACGCAGTAGTGATAGGATTGGAGAGGTTCGGTGAGCAAATGAAGACCCTTTGAAGTCATATTGCATGGTACCCATTCCACGGGTCTCAACTACCCAGGTTTAAGGTATTCTTCCTTCAGCTAAAACATGCATGTGGAACCCAGAGTATGATCAACAGTGTGAACGGGAGACGTGTTCAAATATGTCTCAGTTTTCCTCCCCTGGTACTCGGGTGCAACATTCCAGACGCTTTACTAACACTCTCCCCACTTGGAGAGTCAGCGCCTTTAACCTCCTGTTTGGCCCAGTTTGCAATTTCTGCGGAAGATGAACAGGAATAGGGAGAACCAATGAGAGACTAGCTGGAGGTGTCTGGACGGGCAAATTTAACTCTCATTTCCCACCAGGAAGAGGAAATAACCAAAGGCTCAGCGTGCCGTGCCGGAACCAGATTAGGGCCTGAAGCCATCCTGCGGTGTTGCGGCCAGCTCAAAAGAAAGCGAGTTGAAGAAAGGAGCTCAGGGGCACTGTAATTCACAAACCTGCAGAGTTATAAATGACAGCTATCGTCCAAAAATATACTGAAGTAAGGCTGCCAAGAGGACTTGAAAGCGGGGCAGAATTGCAGGAAACCGATTTCAGGAGGTAGACTGGAATTGCATTGAAAGCATAGGAAAAGAGGCAGAACGTCCACAATGATGCACTTGGCCAAAAAGGGCGTATGCGTTTTTTCCTGAATATATTCAGGAAAAAACGCATACACCCTTTTTGGCCAACCAAGCAAGCTTGCAAAGGAAATCTGCACTACAATGAAGTCTCACTTCCCCCTGGTCAAAAGGGCCATCTGAAAAAAGTGTAAAATCCAGAAAGGCAGGACAGGCCATGGAGAACTGGGAGCCTTTTTATGCTGATGGGCGGGATGTAAATTGCCAACAGACACTTGGGAGAAGTGTATGGTGTTTCCTGAAACATCTAAAAAACAAAGCAACAGAGCCTAGGGCACTTCCACTTATGGTCCTATAGCTTAGGGAAATTAAAATCAAAAAGACACAGCCACCCCAAAGTTTGGGATGCCTCTGTTTACAAGAACCTCGTTTACCGTACAAGTTCAACATCGCAGAAAGTGAAAAATGGATAAAGAAGTTGTGGTATTTACTTACAAAGCAATATCACTCAGCAATGAAATCTATGTCATCAGGCCCGTAGCAGCACAATGAGTGGATTCAGGTATGATGATTCTAACTGAAATAAGTCACACAGAAAAAGAAACATCATAAGATATCAGTAATACACGGAATGTAAACTTGGCTACACAGGAACTGAATTACAGAACAGAACAGGGTCTCAAATTTAGAAAACCAACATATGCTTGCTTAAGGGTAAAGGTGAGTTGGGCTGCTGCATAAAACCAGAGATTGAAATGAGCTCAGATAAAGTTCCTTAAGCCAAATATGGAATAGACAAGAGCTACTCCTTGCTCAACGAAATGGACTCAACACCGCATATTAAACGCCTAAGAATGTACCTGACTAGTAAGTATCTTAAAACCTATGGATTGCTATGTCTCCAAAAGAGAATCAAGCGTGTGTACAGGGGCATAAACGCAGCAGTGATAGGATTGGAGAGGTTCGGTGAGCAAATGAAGACCCTTTGAAGTCATATTGCATGGTACCCATTCCACGGGCCTCAACTACCCAGGTTTAAGGTATTCTTCCTTCAGCTAAAACATGCATGTGGAACCCAGAGTATGATCAACCGTGTGAACGGGAGACGTGTTCAAATATGTCTCAGTTTTCCTCCCCTGGTACTCGGGTGCAACATTCCAGACGCTTTACTAACACTCTACCCACTTGGAGAGTCAGCGCCTTTAACCTCCTCTTTGGCCCAGTTTGCAATTTCTGCGGAAGATGAACAGGAATAGGGAGAACCAATGAGAGACTAGCTGGAGGTGTCTGGACGGGCAAATTTAACTCTCATTTCCCACCAGGAAGAGGAACTAAACAAAGGCTCAGCGTGCCGTGCCGGAACCAGATTAGGGCCTGAAGCCATCCTACGGTGTTGCGGTCAGCTCACAAGAAAGCGAGTTGAAGAAAGGAGCTCAGGGGCACTGTAATTCACAAACCTGCAGAGTTATAAATGACAGCTATCGTCCAAAAATACACTGAAGTAAGGCTGCCAAGAGGACTTGAAAGCGGGGCAGAATTGCAGGAAACCGATTTCAGGAGGTAGACTGGAATTGCATTGAAAGCATAGGAAAAGAGGCAGAACGTCCACAATGATGCACTTGGCCAAAAAGGGCGTATGCGTTTTTTCCTGAATATATTCAGGAAAAAACGCATACGCCCTTTTTGGCCAACCAAGCAAGCTTGCAAAGGAAATCTGCACTACAATGAAGTCTCACTTCCCCCCGGTCAAAAGGGCCATCTGAAAAAAGTGTAAAATCCAGAAAGGCAGGACAGGCCATGGAGAACTGGGAGCCTTGTTATGCTGATGGGCGGGATGTAAATTGCCAACAGACACTCGGGAGAAGTGTATGGTGTTTCCTGAAACATCTAAAAAACAAAGCAACAGAGCCTAGGGCACTTCCACTTATGGTCCTATAGCTTAGGGAAATTAAAATAAAAAAGACACAGCCACCCCAAAGTTTGGGACGCCTCTGTTTACAAGAACCTCGTTTACAGTACAAGTTCAACATTGCAGAAAGTGAAAAATGGATAAAGAAGTTGTGGTATTTACTTACAAAGCAATATCACTCAGCAATGAAATCTATGTCATCAGGCCCATAGCAGCACAATGAGTGGATTCAGGTATGATGATTCTAACTGAAATAAGTCACACAGAAAAAGAAACATCATAAGATATCAGTAATACACGGAATGTAAACTTGGCTACACAGGAACTGAATTACAGAACAGAACAGGGTCTCAAATTTAGAAAACCAACTTATGCTTGCTTAAGGGGAAAGGTGAGTTGGGGTGCTGCATAAAACCAGAGATTGAAATGAGCACAGATAAAGTTCCTTAAGCCAAATATGGAATAGACAAGAGCTACTCCTTGCTCAACGCAATGGACTCAACACCGCATATTAAACGCATAAGAATGTACCTGACTAGTAAGTATCTTAAAACCTATGGATTGCTATGTCTCTGAAAGAGAATCAAGCATGTGTACAGGGGCATAAACGCAGTAGTGATAGGATTGGAGAGGTTCGGTGAGCAAATGAAGACCCTTTGAAGTCATATTGCATGGTACCCATTCCACGGGTCTCAACTACCCAGGTTTAAGGTATTCTTCCTTCAGCTAAAACATGCATGTAGAACCCAGAGTATGATCAACAGTGTGAACGGGAGACGTGTTCAAATATGTCTCAGTTTTCCTCCCCTGGTACTCGGGTGCAACATTCCAGACGCTTTACTAACACTCTCCCCACTTGGAGAGTCAGCGCCTTTAACCTCCTGTTTGGCCCAGTTTGCAATTTCTGCGGAAGATGAACAGGAATAGGGAGAACCAATGAGAGACTAGCTGGAGGTGTCTGGACGGGCAAATTTAACTCTCATTTCCCACCAGGAAGAGGAAATAACCAAAGGCTCAGCGTGCCGTGCCGGAACCAGATTAGGGCCTGAAGCCATCCTGCGGTGTTGCGGCCAGCTCACAAGAAAGCGAGTTGAAGAAAGGAGCTCAGGGGCACTGTAATTCACAAACCTGCAGAGTTATAAATGACAGCTATCGTCCAAAAATATACTGAAGTAAGGCTGCCAAGAGGACTTGAAAGCGGGTCAGAATTGCAGGAAACCGATTTCAGGAGGTAGACTGGAATTGCATTGAAAGCATAGGAAAAGAGGCAGAACGTCCACAATGATGCACTTGGCCAAAAAGGGCGTATGCGTTTTTTCCTGAATATATTCAGGAAAAAACGCATACGCCCTTTTTGGCCAAACAAGCAAACTTGCAAAGGAAATCTGCACTACAATGAAGTCTCACTTCCCCCCGGTCAAAAGGGCCATCTGAAAAAAGTGTAAAATCCAGAAAGGCAGGACAGGCCATGGAGAACAGGGAGCCTTGTTATGCTGATGGGCGGGATGTAAATTGCCAACAGACACTCGGGAGAAGTGTATGGTGTTTCCTGAAACATCTAAAAAACAAAGCAACAGAGCCTAGGGCACTTCCACTTATGGTCCTATAGCTTAGGGAAATTAAAATCAAAAAGACACAGCCACCCCAAAGTTTGGGACGCCTCTGTTTACAAGAACCTCGTTTACAGTACAAGTTCAACATCGCAGAAAGTGAAAAATGGATAAAGAAGTTGTGGTATTTACTTACAAAGCAATATCACTCAGCAATGAAATCTATGTCATCAGGCCCTTAGCAGCACAATGAGTGGATTCAGGTATGATGATTCTAACTGAAATAGGTCACACAGAAAAAGAAACATCATAAGATATCAGTAATACACGGAATGTAAACTTGGCTACACAGGAACTGAATTCTAAAACAGAACAGGGTCTCAAATTTAGAAAACCAACTTATGCTTGCTTAAGGGGAAAGGTGAGTTGGGGTGCTGCATAAAACCAGAGATTGAAATGAGCACAGATAAACTTCCTTAAGCCAAATATGGAATAGACAAGAGCTACTCCTTGCTCAACGAAATGGACTCAACACCGCATATTAAACGCCTAAGAATGTACCTGACTAGTAAGTGTCTTAAAACCTATGGATTGCTATGTCTCCAAAAGAGAATCAAGCGTGTGTACAGGGGCATAAACGCAGCAGTGATAGGATTGGAGAGGTTCGGTGAGCAAATGAAGACCCTTTGAAGTCATATTGCATGGTACCCATTCCACGGGTCTCAACTCTCCAGGTTTAAGGTATTCTTCCTTCAGCTAAAACATGCATGTGGAACCCAGAGTATGATCAACCGTGTGATCGGGAGACGTGTTCAAATATGTCTCAGTTTTCCTCCCCTGGTACTCGGGTGCAACTTTCCAGACGCTTTACTAACACTCTCCCCACTTGGAGAGTCAGCGCCTTTAACCTCCTGTTTGGCCCAGTTTGCAATTTCTGCGGAAGATGAACAGGAAGAGCGAGAACCAATGAGAGACTAGCTGGAGGTGTCTGGACGGGCAAATTTAACTCTCATTTCCCAACAGGAAGAGGAAATAACCAAAGGCTCAGCGTGCCGTGCTGGAACCAGATTAGGGCCTGAAGCCATCCTGCGGTGTTGCGGCCAGCTCACAAGAAAGCGAGTTGAAGAAAGGAGCTCAGGGGCACTGTAATTCACAAACCTGCAGAGTTATAACTGACAGCTATCGTCCAAAAATATACTGAAGTAAGGCTGCCAAGAGGACTTGAAAGCGGGGCAGAATTGCAGGAAACCGATTTCAGGAGGTAGACTGGAATTGCATTGAAAGCATAGGAAAAGAGGCAGAACATCCACAATGATGCACTTGGCCAAAAAGGGCGTATGCGTTTTTTCCTTAATATATTCAGGAAAAAACGCATACGCCCTTTTTGGCCAACCAAGCAAACTTGCAAAGGAAATCTGCACTACAATGAAGTCTCACTTCCCCCCGGTCAAAAGGGCCATCTGAAAAAAGTGTAAAATCCAGAAAGGCAGGACAGGCCATGGAGAACTGGGAGCCTTGTTATGCTGATGGGCGGGATGTAAATTGCCAACAGACACTCGGGAGAAGTGTATGGTGTTTCCTGAAACATCTAAAAAACAAAGCAACAGAGCCTAGGGCACTTCCACTTATGGTCCTATAGCTTAGGGAAATTAAAATCAAAAAGACACAGCCACCCCAAAGTTTGGTACGCCTCTGTTTACAAGAACCTCGTTTACCGTACAAGTTCAATATCACAGAAAGTGAAAAATGGATAAAGAATTTGTGGTACTTACGTACAATGCAGTATCACTCAGCAATGAAATCTATGTCATCAGGCCCGTAGCAGCATAATGAGTGGATTCAGGTACGATGATTCTAACTGAAATAAGTCACACAGAAAAAGAAACATCATAAGATATCAGTAATACACAGAATGTAAACTTGGCTACACAGGAACTGAATTCCAAAACAGAACAGGGTCTCAAATTTAGAAAACCAACTTATGCTTGATTAAGGGGAAAGGTGAGTTGGGGTGCTGCATAAAACCAGAGATTGAAATGAGCACAGATAAAGTTCCTTAAGCCAAATATGGAATAGACAAGAGCTACTCCTTGCTCAACGAAATGGACTCAACACCGCATATTAAATGCCTAAGAATGTACCTGACTAGTAAGTGTCTTAAAACCTATGGATTGCTATGTCTCCAAAAGAGAATCAAGCGTGTGTACAGGGGCATAAACGCAGCAGTGATAGGATTGGAGAGGTTCGGTGAGCAAATGAAGACCCTCTGAAGTCATATTGCATGGTACCCATTCCACGGGTCTCAACTCTCCAGGTTTAAGGTATTCTTCCTTCAGCTAAAACATGCATGTGGAACCCAGAGTATGATCAACCGTGTGAACGGGAGACGTGTTCAAATATGTCTCAGTTTTCCTACCCTGGTACTCGGGTGCAACTTTCCAGACGCTTTACTAACACTCTCCCCACTTGGAGTGTCAGTGCCTTTAACCTCCTGTTTGGCCCAGGTTGCAATTTCTGCGGAAGATGAACAGGAATAGGGAGAACCGATGAGAAACCAGCAGGAGGTGTCTGGACGGGCAAATTTAACTCTCATTTCCCACCAGGAAGAGGAAATAACCAAAGGCTCAGCGTGCCGTGCCGGAACCAGATTAGGGCCTGAAGCCATCCTGCGGTGTTGCGGCCAGCTCACAAGAAAGCGAGTTGAAGAAAGGAGCTCAGGGGCACTGTAATTCACAAACCTGCAGAGTTATAACTGACAGCTATCGTCCAAAAATATACTGAAGTAAGGCTGCCAAGAGGACTTGAAAGCGGGGCAGAATTGCAGGAAACCGATTTCAGGAGGTAGACTGGAATTGCATTGAAAGCATAGGAAACGAGGCAGAACGTCCACAATGATGCACTTGGCCAAAAAGGGCGTATGCGTTTTTTTCTGAATATATTCAGGAAAAAACGCATACGCCCTTTTTGGCCAACCAAGCAAACTTGCAAAGGAATTCTGCACTACAATGAAGTCTCACTTCCCACCGGTCAAAAGGGCCATCTGAAAAAAGTGTAAAATCCAGAAAGGCAGGACAGGCCATGGAGAACTGGGAGCCTTGTTATGCTGATGGGCGGGATGTAAATTGCCAACAGACACTCGGGAGAAGTGTATGGTGTTTCCTGAAACATCTAAAAAACAAAGCAACAGAGCCTAGGGCACTTCCACTTATGGTCCTATAGCTTAGGGAAATGAAAATCAAAAAGACACAGCCACCCCAAAGTTTGGGACGCCTCTGTTTACAAGAACCTCGTTTACCGTACAAGTTCAATATCACAGAAAGTGAAAAATGGATAAAGAACTTGTGGTACTTACGTACAATGCAGTATCACTCAGCAATGAAATCTATGTCATCAGGCCCGTAGCAGCATAATGAGTGGATTCAGGTACGATGATTCTAACTGAAATAAGTCACACAGAAAAAGAAACATCATAAGATATCAGTAATACACGGAATGTAAACTTGGCTACACAGGAACTGAATTCCAAAACAGAACAGGGTCTCAAATTTAGAAAACCAACTTATGCTTGCTTAAGGGGAAAGGTGAGTTGGGGTGCTGCATAAAACCAGAGATTGAAATGAGCACAGATAAAGTTCCTTAAGCAAAATATGGAATAGACAAGAGCTACTCCTTGCTCAACGAAATGGACTCAACACCCCATATTAAACGCCTAAGAATGTACCTGACTAGTAAGTATCTTAAAACCTATGGATTGCTATGTCTCCAAAAGAGAATCAAGCGTGTGTACAGGGGCATAAACGCAGCAGTGATAGGATTGGAGAGGTTCGGTGAGCAAATGAAGACCCTTTGAAGTCATATTGCATGGTACCCATTACACGGGTCTCAACTCTCCAGGTTTAAGGTATTCTTCCTTCAGCTAAAACATGCATGTGGAACCCAGAGTATGATCAACCATGTGAACGGGAGACGTGTTCAAATATGTCTCAGTTTTCCTCACCTGGTACTCGGGTGCAACATTCCAGATGCTTTACTAACACTCTCCCCACTTGGAGAGTCAGCGCCTTTAACCTCCTGTTTGGCCCAGTTTGCAATTTCTGTGGAAGATGAACAGGAATAGGGAGAACCAATGAGAGACTAGCTGGAGGTGTCTGGACGGGCAAATTTAACTCTCATTTCCCACCAGGAAGAGGAAATAACCAAAGGCTCAGCGTGCCGTGCCGGAACCAGATTAGGGCCTGAAGCCATCCTGCGGTGTTGCGGCCAGCTCACAAGAAAGCGAGTTGCAGAAAGGAGCTCAGGGGCACTGTAATTCACAAAACTGTAGAGTTATAAATGACAGCTATCCTCCAAAAATATACTGAAGTAAGGCTGCCAAGAGGACTTGAAAGCGGAACAGAATTGCAGGAAACCGATTTCAGGAGGTAGACTGAAACTGCATTTCAAGCATAGGAAAAGAGGCAGAACGTCCACAATGATGCACTTGGCCAAAAAGGGCGCATGCGTTTTTTCCTGAATATATTCAGGAAAAAACGCATACGCCCTTTTTGGCCAACCAAGCAAGCTTGCAAAGGAAATCGGCACTACAATGAAGTCTCACTTTGCCCGGTCAAAAGGGCCATCTGAAAAAAGTGTAAAATCCAGAAAGGCAGGACAGGCAATGGAGAACTGGGAGCCTTGTTATGCTGATGGGCGGGATGTAAATTGCCAACAGCCATTCGGGAGAAGTGTATGGTGTTTCCTGAAACATCTAAAAAACAAAGCAACAGAGCCTAGGGCACTTCCACTTATGGTCCTATAGCTTAGGGAAATTAAAATCAAAAAGACACAGCCACCCCAAAGTTTGGGACGCCTCTTTTTACAAGAACCTCGTTTACAGTACAAGTTCAACATTGCAGAAAGTGAAAAATGGATAAAGACGTTGTGGTATATACTTACAAAGCAGTATCACTCAGCAATGAAATCTATGTCATCAGGCCCTTAGCAGCACAATGAGTGGATTCAGGTATGATGATTCTAACTGAAATAAGTCACACAGAAAAAGAAACATCATAAGATATCACTAATACACGGAATGTAAACTTGGCTACACAGGAACTGAATTACAGAACAGAACAGGGTCTCAAATTTAGAAAACCAACTTATGCTTGCTTAAGGGGAAACGTGAGTTGGGGTGGTGCATAAAACCAGAGATTGAAATGAGCACAGATAAAGTTCCTTAAGCCAAATATGGAATAGACAAGAGCTACTCCTTGCTCAACGAAATGGACTCAACACCGCATATTAAACGCCTAAGAATGTACCTGACTAGTTAGTATCTTAAAACCTATGGATGGCTATGTCTCCAAAAGAGAATCAATCATGTGTACAGGGGCATAAACGCAGAAGCGATAGGATTGGAGAGGTTCAGTGAGCAAATGAAGACCCTTTGAAGTCATATTGCATGGTACCCATTCCACGGGTTTCAACTACCCAGGTTTAAGGTATTCTTCCTTCAGCTAAAACATGCATGTGGAACCCAGAGTATGATCAACCATGTGAACGGGAGACGTGTTCAAATATGTCTCAGTTTTCCTCCCCTGGTACTCGGGTGCAACATTCCAGATGCTTTACTAACACTCTCCCCACTTGGAGAGTCAGCGCCTTTAACCTCCTGTTCGGCCCAATTTGCAATTTCTGCGGAAGATGAACAGGAATAGCGAGAACCAATGAGAGACTAGCTGGAGGTTTCTTGACGGGCAAATTTAACTCTCATTTCCCACCAGGAAGAGGAAAGAACCAAAGGCTCAGCGTGCCGTGCCGGAACCAGATTAGGGCCTGAAGCCATCCTGCGGTGTTGCGGCCAGCTCAAAAGAAAGCGAGTTGAAGAAAGGAGCTCAGGGGCACTGTAATTCACAAACCTGCAGAGTTATAAATGACAGCTATCGTCCAAAAGTATACTGAAGTAAGGCTGCCAAGAGGACTTGAAAGCGGGGCAGAATTGCAGGAAATCGATTTCAGGAGGTAGACTGGAATTGCATTGGAAGCATAGGAAAAGAGGCAGAACGTCCACAATGATGCACTTGGCCAAAAAGGGCGTATGTGTTTTTTCCTGAATATATTCAGGAAAAAACGCATACGCACTTTTTGGCCAACCAAGCAAGCTTGCAAAGGAAATCTGCACTACAATGAAGTCTCACTTCCCCCCGGTCAAAAGGGCCATCTGAAAAAAGTGTAAAATCCAGAAAGGCAGGACAGGCCATGGAGAACTGGGAGCCTTGTTATGCTGATGGGCGGGATGTAAATTGCCAACAGCCACTCGGGAGAAGTGTATGGTGTTTCCTGAAACATCTAAAAAACAAAGCAACAGAGCCTAGGGCACTTCCACTTATGGTCCTATAGCATAGGGAAATTAAAATCAAAAAGACACAGCCACCCCAAAGTTTGGGACGCCTCTGTTTACAAGAACCTCGTTTACCGTACAAGTTCAATATCACAGAAAGTGAAAAATGGATAAAGAACTTGTGGTACTTACGTACAATGCAGTATCACTCAGCAATGAAATCTATGTCATCAGGCCCGTAGCAGCATAATGAGTGGATTCAGGTACGATGATTCTAACTGAAATAAGTCACACAGAAAAAGAAACATCATAAGATATCAGTAATACACGGAATGTAAACTTTGCTACACAGGAACTGAATTCTAAAGCAGAACTGGGTCTCAAATTTAGAAAACCAACTTATGCTTGTTTAAGGGGAAACTTGAGTTGGGGTGCTGCATAAAACCAGAGATTGAAATGAGGACAGATAAAGTTCCTTAAGCCAAATATGGAATAGACAAGAGCTACTCCTTGCTCAACGAAATGGACTCAACACCCCATATTAAACGCCTAAGAATGTACCTGACTAGTAAGTATCTTAAAACCTATGGATTGCTATGTCTCCAAAAGAGAATCAAGCCTGTGTACAGGGGCATAAACGCAGCAGTGATAGGATTGGAGAGGTTCGGTGAGCAAATGAAGACCCTTTGAAGTCATATTGCATGGTACCCATTCCACGGGTCTCAACTCTCCAGGTTTAAGGGATTCTTCCTTCAGCTAAAACATGCATGTGGAACCCAGAGTATGATCAACCGTGTGAACGGGAGACGTGTTCAAATATGTCTCAGTTTTCCTCCCCTGGTACTCGGATGCAACATTCCAGATGCTTTACTAACACTCTCCCCACTTGGAGAGTCAGCGCCTTTAACCTCCAGTTTGACCCAGTTTGCAATTCCTGTGGAAGATGAACAGGAATAGGGAGAACCAATGAGAGACTAGCTGGAGGTTTCTGGACGGGCAAATTTAACTCTCATTTCCCACCAGGAAGAGGAAAGAACCAAAGGCTCAGCGTGCCGTTCCGGAACCAGATTAGGGCCTGAAGCCATCCTGCGGTGTTGCGGCCAGCTCAAAAGAAAGCGAGTTGAAGAAAGGAGCTCAGGGGCACTGTAATTCACAAACCTGCAGAGTTATAAATGACAGCTATCGTCCAAAAGTATACTGAAGTAAGGCTGCCAAGAGGACTTGAAAGCGGGGCAGAATTGCAGGAAATCGATTTCAGGAGGTAGACTGGAATTGCATTGAAAGCATAGGAAAAGAGGCAGAACGTCCACAATGATGCACTTGGCCAAAAAGGGCGTATGCGTTTTTTCCTGAATATATTCAGGAAAAAACGCATACGCACTTTTTGGCCAACCAAGCAAGCTTGCAAAGGAAATCTGCACTACAATGAAGTCTCACTTCCCCCCGGTCAAAAGGGCCATCTGAAAAAAGTGTAAAATCCAGAAAGGCAGGACAGGCCATGGAGAACTGGCAGCCTTGGTATGCTGATGGGCGGGATGTAAATTGCCAACAGACACTCGGGAGAAGTGTATGGTGTTTCCTGAAACATCTAAAAAACAAAGCAACAGAGCCTAGGGCACTTCCACTTATGGTCCTATAGCTTAGGGAAATTAAAATCAAAAAGACACAGCCACCCCAAATTTTGGGACGCCTCTGTTTACAAGAACCTCATTTACAGTACAAGTTCAACATCGCAGAAAGTGAAAAATGGATAAAGAACTTGTGGTACTTACGTACAATGCAGTATCACTCAGCAATGAAATCTATGTCATCTGGCCCGTAGCAGCATAATGAGTGGATTCAGGTACGATGATTCTAACTGAAATAAGTCACACAGAAAAAGAAACATCATAAGATATCACTAATACACGGAATGTAAACTTGGCTACACAGGAACTGAATTCTAAAACAGAACAGGGTCTCAAATTTAGAAAACCAACTTATGCTTGCTTAAGGGGAAAGGTGAGTTGGGGTGCTGCATAAAACCAGAGATTGAAATGAGCACAGATAAAGTTCCTTAAGCCAAATATGGAATAGACAAGAGCTACTCCTTGCTCAACGAAATGGACTCAACACCCCATATTAAACGCCTAAGAATGTACCTGACTAGTAAGTATCTTAAAACCTATGGATTGCTATGTCTCCAAAAGAGAATCAGGCGTGTGTACAGGGGCATAAACGCAGCAGTGATAGGATTAGAGAGGTTCGGTGAGCAAATGAAGACCCTTTGAAGTCATATTGCATGGTACCCATTCCACGGGTTTCAACTCTCCAGGTTTAAGGTATTCTTCCTTCAGCTAAAACATGCATGTGGAACCCAGACTATGATCAACCGTGTGAACGGGAGATGTGTTCAAATATGTCTCAGTTTTCCTCCCCTGGTACTCGGGTGCAACATTCCAGACGCCTTACTAACACTCTACCAACTTGGAGAGTCAGCGTCTTCAACCTCCTGTTTGGCCCTGTTTGCAATTTCTGCGGACGATGAACAGGAATAGCGAGAACCAATGAGAGACTAGCTGGAGGTGTCTGGACGGGCAAATTTAACTCTCATTTCCCACCAGGAAGAGGAAATAACCAAAGGCTCAGTGTGCCGTGCCGGAACCAGATTAGGGCCTGAAGCAATCCTGCGGTGTTGCGGCCAGGTCACAAGAAAGCGAGTTGAAGAAAGGAGCTCAGGGGCACTGTAATTCACAAACCTGCAGAGTTATAAATGACAGCTATCGTCCAAAAATATACTGAAGTAAGGCTGCCAAGAGGACTTGAAAGCGGGGCAGAATTGCAGGAAACCGATTTCAGGAGGTAGACTGGAATTGCATTGAAAGCATAGGAATAGAGGCAGAACGTCCACAATGATGCACTTGGCCAAAAAGGGCGTATGCGTTTTTTCCTGAATATATTCAGGAAAAAAACGTATACGCCCTTTTTGGCCAACCAAGCAAGCTTGCAAAGAAATCTGCACTACAATGAAGTCTCACTTCCCCCCGGTCAAAAGGGCCATCTGAAAAAAGTGTAAAATCCAGAAAGGCAGGACAGGCCATGGAGAACTGGGAGCCTTGTTATGCTGATGGGCGGGATGTAAATTGCCAACAGACACTCAGTAGAAGTGTATGGTGTTTCCTGAAACATCTAAAAAACAAAGCAACAGAGCCTAGGGCACTTCCACTTATGGTCCTATAGCATAGGGAAATTAAAATCAAAAAGACACAGCCACCCCAAAGTTTGGGACGCCTCTGTTTACAAGAACCTCGTTTACCGTACAAGTTCAATATCACAGAAAGTGAAAAATGGATAAAGAACTTGTGGTACTTACGTACAATGCAGTATCACTCAGCAATGAAATCTATGTCATCAGGCCCGTAGCAGCATAATGAGTGGATTCAGGTACGATGATTCTAACTGAAATAAGTCACACAGAAAAAGAAACATCATAAGATATCAGTAATACACGGAATGTAAACTTTGCTACACAGGAACTGAATTCTAAAGCAGAACTGGGTCTCAAATTTAGAAAACCAACTTATGCTTGTTTAAGGGGAAACTTGAGTTGGGGTGCTGCATAAAACCAGAGATTGAAATGAGGACAGATAAAGTTCCTTAAGCCAAATATGGAATAGACAAGAGCTACTCCTTGCTCAACGAAATGGACTCAACACCCCATATTAAACGCCTAAGAATGTACCTGACTAGTAAGTATCTTAAAACCTATGGATTGCTATGTCTCCAAAAGAGAATCAAGCCTGTGTACAGGGGCATAAACGCAGCAGTGATAGGATTGGAGAGGTTCGGTGAGCAAATGAAGACCCTTTGAAGTCATATTGCATGGTACCCGTTCCACGGGTCTCAACTCTCCAGGTTTAAGGGATTCTTCCTTCAGCTAAAACATGCATGTGGAACCCAGAGTATGATCAACCGTGTGAACGGGAGACGTGTTCAAATATGTCTCTGTTTTCCTCCCCTGGTACTCGGGTGCAACATTCCAGACGCTTTACTAACACTCTCCCCACTTGGAGAGTCAGCGCCTTTAACCTCCTGTTTGGCCCAGTTTGCAATTTCTGCGGAAGATGAACAGGAATAGCGAGAACCAATGAGAGACTAGCTGGAGGTGTCTGGACGGGCAAATATAACTCTCATTTCCCACCAGGAGGAAGAAATAACCAAAGGCTCACCGTGCCGTGCCGGAACAAGATTAGGGCCTGAAGCCATCCTGCGGTGTTGCGGCCAGCTCACAAGAAAGCGAGTTGAGGAAAGGATCTCAGGGGCACTGTAATTAACAAACCTGCAGAGTTATAAATGACAGCTATCGTCCAAAAATATACTGAAGTAAGGCTGCCAAGAGGACTTGAAAGCAGGGCAGAATTGCAGGAAACCGATTTCAGGAGGTAGACTGGAATTGCATTGAAAGCATAGGAAAAGAGGCAGAACGTCCACAATGATGCACTTGGCCAAAAAGGGCGTATGCGTTTTTTCCTGAATATATTCAGGAAAAAACGCATACGCCCTTTTTGGCCAACCAAGCAAGCTTGCAAAGGAAATCTGCACTACAATGAAGTCTCACTTCCCCCCGGTCAAAAGGGCCATCTGAAAAAAGTGTAAAATCCAGAAAGGCAGGACAGGCCATGGAGAACTGGGAGCCTTGTTATGCTGATGGGCGGATTGTAAATTGCCAACAGCCACTTGGGAGAAGTGTATGGTGTTTCCTGAAACATCTAAAAAACAAAGCAACAGAGCCTAGGGCACTTCCACTTATGGTCCTATAGCTTAGGGAAATTAAAATCAAAAAGACACAGCCACCCCAAAGTTTGGGACGCCTCTGTTTACAAGAACCTCGTTTACAGTACAAGTTCAACATCGCAGAAAGTGAAAAATGGATAAAGAAGTTGTGGTATTTACTTACAAAGCAATATGACTCAGCAATGAAATCTATGTCATCAGGCCCTTAGCAGCACAATGAGTGGATTCAGGTACGATGATTCTAACTGAAATAAGTCACACAGAAAAAGAAACATCATAAGATATCACTAATACATGGAATGTAAACTTGGCTACACAGGAACTGAATTCCAAAACAGAACAGGGTCTCAAATTTAGAAAACCAACTTATGCTTGCTTAAGGGGAAAGGTGAGTTGGGGTGCTGCATAAAACCAGAGATTGAAATGAGCACAGATAAAGTTCCTTAAGCCAAATATGGAATAGACAAGAGCTACTCCTTGCTCAACGAAATGGACTCAACACCCCATATTAAACGCCTAAGAATGTACCTGACTAGTAAGTATCTTAAAACCTATGGATTGCTATGTCTCCAAAAGAGAATCAAGCGTGTGTACAGGGGCATAAACGCAGCAGTGATAGGATTGGAGAGGTTCGGTGAGCAAATGAAGACCCTTTGAAGTCATATTGCATGGTACCCATTCCACGGGTCTCAACTCTCCAGGTTTAAGGTATTCTTCCTTCAGCTAAAACATGCATGTGGAACCCAGAGTATGATCAACCGTGTGATCGGGAGACGTGTTCAAATATGTCTCAGTTTTCCTCCCCTGGTACTCGGGTGCAACATTCCAGACGCTTTACTAACACTCTCCCCACTTGGAGAGTCAGTCCCTTTAACCTCCTCTTTGGCCCAGTTTGCACTTTCTGCGGAAGATGAACAGGAATAGCGAGAACCAATGAGAGACTAGCTGGAGGTGTCTGGACTAACAAATTTAACTCTCATTTCCCACCAGGAAGAGGAATTAACCAAAGTCTCAGCGTGCCGTGCCGGAACCAGATAAGGGCCTGAAGCCATCCTGTGGTGTTGCGGCCAGTTCACAAGAAAGTGAGTTGAAGAAAGGAGCTCAGGGGCACTGTAATTCACAAACCTGCAGAGTTATAAATGACAGCTATCATCAAAAATATATTGAAGTAAGGCTGCCAAGAGGACTTGAAAGTGGGGCAGAATTGCAGGAAACCGATTTCAGGAGGTAGACTGGAATTGCATTGAAAGCATAGGAAACGAGGCAGAGCGTCCACAATGATGCACTTGGCCAAAAAGTGCGTATGCGTCTTTTCCTGAATATATTCAGGAAAAGACGCATACGCACTTTTTGGCCAATCAAGCAAGCTTGCAAAGGAAATCTGCACTACAATGAAGTCTCACTTTCCCCCGGTCAAACGGGCCATCCTAAAAAAGTGTAAAATCCAGAAACGCAGGACAGGCCATGGAGAACTGGGAGCCTTGTTATGCTGATGGGCGGGATGTAAATTGCCAACAGCCACTCGGGAGAAGTGTATGGTGTTTCCTGAAACATCTAAAAAACAAAGCAACAGAGCCTAGGGCACTTCCACTTATGGTCCTATAGCTTAGGGAAATTAAAATCAAAAAGACACAGCCACCCCAAAGTTTGGGACGCCTCTGTTTACAAGAACCTCGTTTACCGTACAAGTTCAATATCACAGAAAGTGAAAAATGGATAAAGAACTTGTGGTACTTACGTACAATGCAGTATCACTCAGCAATGAAATCTATGTCATCAGGCCCATAGCAGCATAATGAGTGGATTCAGGTACGATGATTCTAACTGAAATAAGTCACACAGAAAAAGAAACATCATAAGATATCACTAATACACGGAATGTAAACTTGGCTACACAGGAACTGAATTACAGAACAGAACAGGGTCTCAAATTTAGAAAACCAACTTATGCTTGCTTAAGGGGAAAGGTGAGTTGGGGTGCTGCATAAAACCAGAGATTGAAATGAGCACAGATAAAGTTCCTTAAGCAAAATATGGAATAGACAAGAGCTACTCCTTGCTCAACGAAATGGACTCAACACCCCATATTAAACGCCTAAGAATGTACCTGACTAGTAAGTATCTTAAAACCTATGGATTGCTATGTCTCCAAAAGAGAATCAAGCGTGTGTACAGGGGCATAAACGCAGCAGTGATACGATTGGAGAGGTTCGGTGAGCAAATGAAGACCCTTTGAAGTCATATTGCATGGTACCCATTCCACGGGTCTCAACTCTCCAGGTTTAAGGGATTCTTCCTTCAGCTAAAACATGCATGTGGAACCCAGAGTATGATCAACCGTGTGAACGGGAGACGTGTTCAAATATGTCTCAGTTTTCCTCCCCTGGTACTCAGGTGCAACATTCCAGACGCTTTACTAACACTCTTCCCACTTGGAGAGTCAGCGCCTTTAACCTCCTGTTTGGCCCAGCTTGCAATTTGTGCGGAAGATGAACAGGAATAGTGAGAACCAATGAGAGAGTAGCTGGAGGTGTCTGGACGGGCAAATTTAACTCTCATTTCCCACCAGGAAGAGGAATTAACCAAAGGCTCAGCATGCCGTGCCTGAACCAGATTAGGGACTGAAGCCATCCTGCGGTGTTGCGGCCAGGTCACAAGAAAGCGAGTTGAAGAAACGAGCTCAGGGGCACTGTAATTCACAAACCTGCAGAGTTATAAATGACAGCTATCGTCCAAAAATAGACTGAAGTAAGGCTGCCAAGAGGACTTGAAATCGGGGCAGAATTGCAGGAAACCGATTTCAGGAGGTAGACTGGAATTGCATTGAAAGCATAGGAAAAGAGGCAGAACGTCCACAATGATGCACTTGGCCAAAAAGGGCGCATGCGTTTTTTCCTGAATATATTCAGGAAAAAACGCATACGCCCTTTTTGGCCAACCAGGCAAGCTTGCAAAAGAAATCTGCACTACAATGAAGTCTCACTTCCCCCCGGTCAAAAGGGCCATCTGAAAAAAGTGTAAAATCCAGAAAGGCAGGACAGGCCATGGAGAACTGGGAGCCTTGTTATGCTGATGGGCGGGATGTAAATTGCCAACAGACACTTGGGAGAAGTGTATGGTGTTTCCTGAAACATCTAAAAAACAAAGCAACAGAGCCTAGGGCACTTCCACTTATGGTCCTATAGCTTAGGGAAATGAAAATCAAAAAGACACAGCCACCCCAAAGTTTGGGACGCCTCTGTTTACAAGAACCTCGTTTACAGTACAAGTTCAATATCGCAGAAAGTGAAAAATGGATAAAGAAGTTGTGGTATTTACTTACAAAGCAATATCACTCAGCAATGAAATCTATGTCATCAGGCCCTTAGCAGCACAATGAGTGGATTCAGGTATGATGATTCTAACTGAAATAGATCACACAGAAAAAGAAACATCATAAGATGTCAGTAATACACGGAATGTAAACTTGGCTATACAGGAACTGAATTACAGAACAGAAGAGGGTCTCAAATTTAGAAAACCAACTTATGCTTGCTTAAGGGGAAAGGTGAGTTGGGGTGCTGCATAAAACCAGAGATTGAAATGAGCACAGATAAAGTTCCTTAAGCCAAATATGGAATAGACAAGAGCTACTCCTTGCTCAACGAAATGGACTCAACACCCCATATTAAACGCCTAAGAATGTACCTGACTAGTAAATATCTTAAAACCTATGGATGGCTATGTCTCCGAAAGAGAATCAAGCGTGTGTACAGGGGCATAAACGCAGCAGTGATAGGATTGGAGAGGTTCGGTGAGCAAATGAAGACCCTTTGAAGTCATATTGCATGGTACCCATTCCACGGGTTTCAACTACCCAGGTTTAAGGTATTCTTCCTTCAGCTAAAACATGCATGTGGAACCCAGAGTATGATCAACCATGTGAACGGGAGACGTGTTCAAATATGTCTCAGTTTTCCTCCCCTGGTACTCGGGTGCAACATTCCAGATGCTTTACTAACACTCTCCCCACTTGGAGAGTCAGCGCCTTTAACCTCCTGTTCGGCCCAATTTGCAATTTCTGCGGAAGATGAACAGGAATAGCGAGAACCAATGAGAGACTAGCTGGAGGTTTCTTGACGGGCAAATTTAACTCTCATTTCCCACCAGGAAGAGGAAAGAACCAAAGGCTCAGCGTGCCGTGCCGGAACCAGATTAGGGCCTGAAGCCATCCTGCGGTGTTGCGGCCAGCTCAAAAGAAAGCGAGTTGAAGAAAGGAGCTCAGGGGCACTGTAATTCACAAACCTGCAGAGTTATAAATGACAGCTATCGTCCAAAAGTATACTGAAGTAAGGCTGCCAAGAGGACTTGAAAGCGGGGCAGAATTGCAGGAAATCGATTTCAGGAGGTAGACTGGAATTGCATTGGAAGCATAGGAAAAGAGGCAGAACGTCCACAATGATGCACTTGGCCAAAAAGGGCGTATGTGTTTTTTCCTGAATATATTCAGGAAAAAACGCATACGCACTTTTTGGCCAACCAAGCAAGCTTGCAAAGGAAATCTGCACTACAATGAAGTCTCACTTCCCCCCGGTCAAAAGGGCCATCTGAAAAAAGTGTAAAATCCAGAAAGGCAGGACAGGCCATGGAGAACTGGGAGCCTTGGTATGCTGATGGGCGGGATGTAAATTGCCAACAGACACTCGGGAGAAGTGTATGGTGTTTCCTGAAACATCTAAAAAACAAAGCAACAGAGCCTAGGGCACTTCCACTTATGGTCCTATAGCTTAGGGAAATTAAAATCAAAAAGACACAGCCACCCCAAATTTTGGGACGCCTCTGTTTACAAGAACCTCATTTACAGTACAAGTTCAACATCGCAGAAAGTGAAAAATGGATAAAGAACTTGTGGTACGTACGTACAATGCAGTATCACTCAGCAATGAAATCTATGTCATCTGGCCCGTAGCAGCATAATGAGTGGATTCAGGTACGATGATTCTAACTGAAATAAGTCACACAGAAAAAGAAACATCATAAGATATCACTAATACACGGAATGTAAACTTGGCTACACAGGAACTGAATTCTAAAACAGAACAGGGTCTCAAATTTGGAAAACCAACTTATGCTTGCTTAAGGGGAAAGGTGAGTTGGGGTGCTGCATAAAACCAGAGATTGAAATGAACACAGATAAAGTTCCTTAAGCCAAATATGGAATAGACAAGAGCTACTCCTTGCTCAACGAAATGGACTCAACACCCCATATTAAACGCCTAAGAATGTACCTGACTAGTAAGTATCTTAAAACCTATGGATTGCTATGTCTCCAAAAGAGAATTAGGCGTGTGTACAGGGGCATAAACGCAGCAGTGATAGGATTAGAGAGGTTCGGTGAGCAAATGAAGACCCTTTGAAGTCATATTGCATGGTACCCATTCCACGGGTTTCAACTACCCAGGTTTAAGGTATTCTTCCTTCAGCTAAAACATGCATGTGGAACCCAGACTATGATCAACCGTGTGAACGGGAGACGTGTTCAAATATGTCTCAATTTTCCTCCCCTGGTACTCGGGTGCAACATTCCAGACGCCTTACTAACACTCTACCAACTTGGAGAGTCAGCGTCTTCAACCTCCTGTTTGGCCCTGTTTGCAATTTCTGCGGACGATGAACAGGAATAGCGAGAACCAATGAGAGACTAGCTGGAGGTGTCTGGACGGGCAAATTTAACTCTCATTTCCCACCAGGAAGAGGAAATAACCAAAGGCTCAGTGTGCCGTGCCGGAACCAGATTAGGGCCTGAAGCCATCCTGCGGTGTTGCGGCCAGGTCACAAGAAAGCGAGTTGAAGAAAGGAGCTCAGGGGCACTGTAATTCACAAACCTGCAGAGTTATAAATGACAGCTATCGTCCAAAAATATACTGAAGTAAGGCTGCCAAGAGGACTTGAAAGCGGGGCAGAATTGCAGGAAACCGATTTCAGGAGGTAGACTGGAATTGCATTGAAAGCATAGGAAAAGAGGCAGAACGTCCACAATGATGCACTTGGCCAAAAAGGGCGTATGCGTTTTTTCCTGAATATATTCAGGAAAAAACGCATATGCCCTTTTTGGCCAACCAAGCAAGCTTGCAAAGGAAATCTGCACTACAATGAAGTTTCACTTCCCCCCGGTCAAAAGGGCCATCTAAAAAAGGGTAAAATCCAGAAAGGCAGGACAGGCCATGGAGAACTGGGAGCCTTGTTATGCTGATGGGCGGGATGTAAATTGCCAACAGACACTCGGGAGAAGTGTATGGTGTTTCCTGAAACATCTAAAAAACAAAGCAACAGAGCCTAGGGCACTTCCACTTATGGTCCTATATCTTAGGGAAATTAAAATCAAAAAGACACAGCCACCCCAAAGTTTGGGACGCCTCTGTTTACAAGAACCTCGTTTACCGTACAAGTTCAATATCACAGAAAGTGAAAAATGGATAAAGAACTTGTGGTACTTACGTACAATGCAGTATCACTCAGCAATTAAATCTATGTCATCAGGCCCGTAGCAGCATAATGAGTGGATTCAGGTACGATGATTCTAACTGAAATAAGTCACACAGAAAAAGAAACATCATAAGATATCAGTGATACACGGAATGTAAACTTTGCTACACAGGAACTGAATTCTAAAACAGAACTGGGTCTCAAATTTAGAAAACCAACTTATGCTTGCTTAAGGGGAAAGGTGAGTTGGGGTGCTGCATAAAACCAGAGATTGAAATGAGCACAGATAAACTTCCTTAAGCCAAATATGGAATAGACAAGAGCTACTCCTTGCTCAATGAAATGGACTCAACACCGCATATTAAACGCCTAAGAATGTACCTGACTAGTAAGTGTCTTAAAACCTATGGATTGCTATGTCTCCAAAAGAGAATCAAGCGTGTGTACAGGGGCATAAACGCAGCAGTGATAGGATTGGAGAGGTTCGGTGAGCAAATGAAGACCCTTTGAAGTCATATTGCATGGTACCCATTCCACGGGTCTCAACTCTCCAGGTTTAAGGGATTCTTCCTTCAGCTAAAACATGCATGTGGAACCCAGAGTATGATCAACCGTGTGAACGGGAGACGTGTTCAAATATGTCTCAGTTTTCCTCCCCTGGTACTCGGATGCAACATTCCAGATGCTTTACTAACACTCTCCCCACTTGGAGAGTCAGCGCCTTTAACCTCCAGTTTGACCCAGTTTGCAATTCCTGTGGAAGATGAACAGGAATAGGGAGAACCAATGAGAGACTAGCTGGAGGTTTCTGGACGGGCAAATTTAACTCTCATTTCCCACCAGGAAGAGGAAAGAACCAAAGGCTCAGCGTGCCGTGCCGGAACCAGATTAGGGCCTGAAGCCATCCTGCGGTGTTGCGGCCAGCTCAAAAGAAAGCGAGTTGAAGAAAGGAGCTCAGGGGCACTGTAATTCACAAACCTGCAGAGTTATAAATGACAGCTATCGTCCAAAAGTATACTGAAGTAAGGCTGCCAAGAGGACTTGAAAGCGGGGCAGAATTGCAGGAAATCGATTTCAGGAGGTAGACTGGAATTGCATTGAAAGCATAGGAAAAGAGGCAGAACGTCCACAATGATGCACTTGGCCAAAAAGGGCGTATGCGTTTTTTCCTGAATATATTCAGGAAAAAACGCATACGCACTTTTTGGCCAACCAAGCAAGCTTGCAAAGGAAATCTGCACTACAATGAAGTCTCACTTCCCCCCGGTCAAAAGGGCCATCTGAAAAAAGTGTAAAATCCAGAAAGGCAGGACAGGCCATGGAGAACTGGCAGCCTTGGTATGCTGATGGGCGGGATGTAAATTGCCAACAGACACTCGGGAGAAGTGTATGGTGTTTCCTGAAACATCTAAAAAACAAAGCAACAGAGCCTAGGGCACTTCCACTTATGGTCCTATAGCTTAGGGAAATTAAAATCAAAAAGACACAGCCACCCCAAATTTTGGGACGCCTCTGTTTACAAGAACCTCATTTACAGTACAAGTTCAACATCGCAGAAAGTGAAAAATGGATAAAGAACTTGTGGTACTTACGTACAATGCAGTATCACTCAGCAATGAAATCTATGTCATCTGGCCCGTAGCAGCATAATGAGTGGATTCAGGTACGATGATTCTAACTGAAATAAGTCACACAGAAAAAGAAACATCATAAGATATCACTAATACACGGAATGTAAACTTGGCTACACAGGAACTGAATTCTAAAACAGAACAGGGTCTCAAATTTAGAAAACCAACTTATGCTTGCTTAAGGGGAAAGGTGAGTTGGGGTGCTGCATAAAACCAGAGATTGAAATGAGCACAGATAAAGTTCCTTAAGCCAAATATGGAATAGACAAGAGCTACTCCTTGCTCAACGAAATGGACTCAACACCCCATATTAAACGCCTAAGAATGTACCTGACTAGTAAGTATCTTAAAACCTATGGATTGCTATGTCTCCAAAAGAGAATCAGGCGTGTGTACAGGGGCATAAACGCAGCAGTGATAGGATTAGAGAGGTTCGGTGAGCAAATGAAGACCCTTTGAAGTCATATTGCATGGTACCCATTCCACGGGTTTCAACTCTCCAGGTTTAAGGTATTCTTCCTTCAGCTAAAACATGCATGTGGAACCCAGACTATGATCAACCGTGTGAACGGGAGATGTGTTCAAATATGTCTCAGTTTTCCTCCCCTGGTACTCGGGTGCAACATTCCAGACGCCTTACTAACACTCTACCAACTTGGAGAGTCAGCGTCTTCAACCTCCTGTTTGGCCCTGTTTGCAATTTCTGCGGACGATGAACAGGAATAGCGAGAACCAATGAGAGACTAGCTGGAGGTGTCTGGACGGGCAAATTTAACTCTCATTTCCCACCAGGAAGAGGAAATAACCAAAGGCTCAGTGTGCCGTGCCGGAACCAGATTAGGGCCTGAAGCAATCCTGCGGTGTTGCGGCCAGGTCACAAGAAAGCGAGTTGAAGAAAGGAGCTCAGGGGCACTGTAATTCACAAACCTGCAGAGTTATAAATGACAGCTATCGTCCAAAAATATACTGAAGTAAGGCTGCCAAGAGGACTTGAAAGCGGGGCAGAATTGCAGGAAACCGATTTCAGGAGGTAGACTGGAATTGCATTGAAAGCATAGGAATAGAGGCAGAACGTCCACAATGATGCACTTGGCCAAAAAGGGCGTATGCGTTTTTTCCTGAATATATTCAGGAAAAAAACGTATACGCCCTTTTTGGCCAACCAAGCAAGCTTGCAAAGAAATCTGCACTACAATGAAGTCTCACTTCCCCCCGGTCAAAAGGGCCATCTGAAAAAAGTGTAAAATCCAGAAAGGCAGGACAGGCCATGGAGAACTGGGAGCCTTGTTATGCTGATGGGCGGGATGTAAATTGCCAACAGACACTCGGTAGAAGTGTATGGTGTTTCCTGAAACATCTAAAAAACAAAGCAACAGAGCCTAGGGCACTTCCACTTATGGTCCTATAGCATAGGGAAATTAAAATCAAAAAGACACAGCCACCCCAAAGTTTGGGACGCCTCTGTTTACAAGAACCTCGTTTACCGTACAAGTTCAATATCACAGAAAGTGAAAAATGGATAAAGAACTTGTGGTACTTACGTACAATGCAGTATCACTCAGCAATGAAATCTATGTCATCAGGCCCGTAGCAGCATAATGAGTGGATTCAGGTACGATGATTCTAACTGAAATAAGTCACACAGAAAAAGAAACATCATAAGATATCAGTAATACACGGAATGTAAACTTTGCTACACAGGAACTGAATTCTAAAACAGAACTGGGTCTCAAATTTAGAAAACCAACTTATGCTTGTTTAAGGGGAAACTTGAGTTGGGGTGCTGCATAAAACCAGAGATTGAAATGAGGACAGATAAAGTTCCTTAAGCCAAATATGGAATAGACAAGAGCTACTCCTTGCTCAACGAAATGGACTCAACACCCCATATTAAACGCCTAAGAATGTACCTGACTAGTAAGTATCTTAAAACCTATGGATTGCTATGTCTCCAAAAGAGAATCAAGCCTGTGTACAGGGGCATAAACGCAGCAGTGATAGGATTGGAGAGGTTCGGTGAGCAAATGAAGACCCTTTGAAGTCATATTGCATGGTACCCGTTCCACGGGTCTCAACTCTCCAGGTTTAAGGGATTCTTCCTTCAGCTAAAACATGCATGTGGAACCCAGAGTATGATCAACCGTGTGAACGGGAGACGTGTTCAAATATGTCTCTGTTTTCCTCCCCTGGTACTCGGGTGCAACATTCCAGACGCTTTACTAACACTCTCCCCACTTGGAGAGTCAGCGCCTTTAACCTCCTGTTTGGCCCAGTTTGCAATTTCTGCGGAAGATGAACAGGAATAGCGAGAACCAATGAGAGACTAGCTGGAGGTGTCTGGACGGGCAAATTTAACTCTCATTTCCCACCAGGAGGAAGAAATAACCAAAGGCTCAGCGTGCCGTGCCGGAACAAGATTAGGGCCTGAAGCCATCCTGCGGTGTTGCGGCCAGCTCACAAGAAAGCGAGTTGAGGAAAGGATCTCAGGGGCACTGTAATTAACAAACCTGCAGAGTTATAAATGACAGCTATCGTCCAAAAATATACTGAAGTAAGGCTGCCAAGAGGACTTGAAAGCAGGGCAGAATTGCAGGAAACCGATTTCAGGAGGTAGACTGGAATTGCATTGAAAGCATAGGAAAAGAGGCAGAACGTCCACAATGATGCACTTGGCCAAAAAGGGCGTATGCGTTTTTTCCTGAATATATTCAGGAAAAAACGCATACGCCCTTTTTGGCCAACCAAGCAAGCTTGCAAAGGAAATCTGCACTACAATGAAGTCTCACTTCCCCCCGGTCAAAAGGGCCATCTGAAAAAAGTGTAAAATCCAGAAAGGCAGGACAGGCCATGGAGAACTGGGAGCCTTGTTATGCTGATGGGCGGATTGTAAATTGCCAACAGCCACTTGGGAGAAGTGTATGGTGTTTCCTGAA
Source organism: Globicephala melas (assembly GCF_963455315.2). Classification (NCBI taxonomy): domain Eukaryota; kingdom Metazoa; phylum Chordata; class Mammalia; order Artiodactyla; family Delphinidae; genus Globicephala; species Globicephala melas. The sequence continues at coordinate 383,308 of NW_027207381.1, forward strand.
ACATCTAAAAAACAAAGCAACAGAGCCTAGGGCACTTCCACTTATGGTCCTATAGCTTAGGGAAATTAAAATCAAAAAGACACAGCCACCCCAAAGTTTGGGACGCCTCTGTTTACAAGAACCTCGTTTACAGTACAAGTTCAACATCGCAGAAAGTGAAAAATGGATAAAGAAGTTGTGGTATTTACTTACAAAGCAATATGACTCAGCAATGAAATCTATGTCATCAGGCCCTTAGCAGCACAATGAGTGGATTCAGGTACGATGATTCTAACTGAAATAAGTCACACAGAAAAAGAAACATCATAAGATATCACTAATACATGGAATGTAAACTTGGCTACACAGGAACTGAATTCCAAAACAGAACAGGGTCTCAAATTTAGAAAACCAACTTATGCTTGCTTAAGGGGAAAGGTGAGTTGGGGTGCTGCATAAAACCAGAGATTGAAATGAGCACAGATAAAGTTCCTTAAGCCAAATATGGAATAGACAAGAGCTACTCCTTGCTCAACGAAATGGACTCAACACCCCATATTAAACGCCTAAGAATGTACCTGACTAGTAAGTATCTTAAAACCTATGGATTGCTATGTCTCCAAAAGAGAATCAAGCGTGTGTACAGGGGCATAAACGCAGCAGTGATAGGATTGGAGAGGTTCGGTGAGCAAATGAAGACCCTTTGAAGTCATATTGCATGGTACCCATTCCACGGGTCTCAACTCTCCAGGTTTAAGGTATTCTTCCTTCAGCTAAAACATGCATGTGGAACCCAGAGTATGATCAACCGTGTGATCGGGAGACGTGTTCAAATATGTCTCAGTTTTCCTCCCCTGGTACTCGGGTGCAACATTCCAGACGCTTTACTAACACTCTCCCCACTTGGAGAGTCAGTCCCTTTAACCTCCTCTTTGGCCCAGTTTGCACTTTCTGCGGAAGATGAACAGGAATAGCGAGAACCAATGAGAGACTAGCTGGAGGTGTCTGGACTAACAAATTTAACTCTCATTTCCCACCAGGAAGAGGAATTAACCAAAGTCTCAGCGTGCCGTGCCGGAACCAGATAAGGGCCTGAAGCCATCCTGTGGTGTTGCGGCCAGGTCACAAGAAAGCGAGTTGAAGAAAGGAGCTCAGGGGCACTGTAATTCACAAACCTGCAGAGTTATAAATGACAGCTATCATCAAAAATATATTGAAGTAAGGCTGCCAAGAGGACTTGAAAGTGGGGCAGAATTGCAGGAAACCGATTTCAGGAGGTAGACTGGAATTGCATTGAAAGCATAGGAAACGAGGCAGAGCGTCCACAATGATGCACTTGGCCAAAAAGTGCGTATGCGTCTTTTCCTGAATATATTCAGGAAAAGACGCATACGCACTTTTTGGCCAATCAAGCAAGCTTGCAAAGGAAATCTGCACTACAATGAAGTCTCACTTTCCCCCGGTCAAACGGGCCATCCTAAAAAAGTGTAAAATCCAGAAACGCAGGACAGGCCATGGAGAACTGGGAGCCTTGTTATGCTGATGGGCGGGATGTAAATTGCCAACAGCCACTCGGGAGAAGTGTATGGTGTTTCCTGAAACATCTAAAAAACAAAGCAACAGAGCCTAGGGCACTTCCACTTATGGTCCTATAGCTTAGGGAAATTAAAATCAAAAAGACACAGCCACCCCAAAGTTTGGGACGCCTCTGTTTACAAGAACCTCGTTTACCGTACAAGTTCAATATCACAGAAAGTGAAAAATGGATAAAGAACTTGTGGTACTTACGTACAATGCAGTATCACTCAGCAATGAAATCTATGTCATCAGGCCCATAGCAGCATAATGACTGGATTCAGGTACGATGATTCTAACTGAAATAAGTCACACAGAAAAAGAAACATCATAAGATATCACTAATACACGGAATGTAAACTTGGCTACACAGGAACTGAATTACAGAACAGAACAGGGTCTCAAATTTAGAAAACCAACTTATGCTTGCTTAAGGGGAAAGGTGAGTTGGGGTGCTGCATAAAACCAGAGATTGAAATGAGCACAGATAAAGTTCCTTAAGCCAAATATGGAATAGACAAGAGCTACTCCTTGCTCAACGAAATGGACTCAACACCCCATATTAAACGCCTAAGAATGTACCTGACTAGTAAGTATCTTAAAACCTATGGATTGCTATGTCTCCAAAAGAGAATCAAGCGTGTGTACAGGGGCATAAACGCAGCAGTGATAGGATTGGAGAGGTTCGGTGAGCAAATGAAGACCCTTTGAAGTCATATTGCATGGTACCCATTCCACGGGTCTCAACTCTCCAGGTTTAAGGGATTCTTCCTTCAGCTAAAACATGCATGTGGAACCCAGAGTATGATCAACCGTGTGAACGGGAGACGTGTTCAAATATGTCTCAGTTTTCCTCCCCTGGTACTCGGTTGCAACATTCCAGACGCTTTACTAACACTCTTCCCACTTGGAGAGTCAGCGCCTTTAACCTCCTGTTTGGCCCAGTTTGCAATTTCTGCGGAAGATGAACAGGAATAGCGAGAACCAATGAGAGACTAGCTGGAGGTGTCTGGACGGGCAAATTTAACTCTCATTTCCCACCAGGAAGAGGAAATAACCAAAGGCTCAGCGTGCCGTGCCGGAACCAGATTAGGGCCTGAAGCCATCCTGCGGTGTTGCGGCCAGCTCACAAGAAAGCGAGTTGAAGAAACGAGCTCAGGGGCACTGTAATTCACAAACCTGCAGAGTTATAACTGACAGCTATCGTCCAAAAATATACTGAAGTAAGGCTGCCAAGAGGTCTTGAAAGCGGGGCAGAATTGCAGGAAACCGATTTCAGGAGGTAGACTGGAATTGCATTGAAAGCATAGGAAAAGAGGCAGAACGTCCACAATGATGCACTTGGCCAAAAAGGGCATATGCTTTTTTTTCTGAATATATTCAGGAAAAAACGCATACGCACTTTTTGGCCAACCAAGCAAACTTGCAAAGGAAATCTGCACTACAATGAAGTCTCACTTCCCCCCGTTCAAAATGGTCATCTAAAAAAAGTGTAAAATCCAGAAAGGCAGGACAGGCCATGAAGAACTGGGAGCCTTGTTATGCTGATGGGCGGGATGTAAATGGCCAACAGACACTCGGGAGAAGTGTATGGTGTTTCCTGAAACATCTAAGAAACAAAGCAACAGAGCCTAGGGCACTTCCACTTATGGTCCTATAGCTTAGGGAAATTAAAATCAAAAAGACACAGCCACCCCAAAGTTTGGGACGCCTCTGTTTACAAGAACCTCGTTTACCGTACAAGTTCAATATCACAGAAAGTGAAAAATGGATAAAGAACTTGTGGTACTTACGTACAATGCAGTATCACTCAGCAATGAAATCTATGTCATCAGGCCCGTAGCAGCATAATGAGTGGATTCAGGTACGATGATTCTAACTGAAATAAGTCACACAGAAAAAGAAACATCATAAGATATCACTAGTACACGGAATGTAAACTTGGCTACACAGGAACTGAATTCCAAAACAGAACAGGGTCTCAAATTTAGAAAACCAACTTATGCTTGCTTAAGGGGAAAGGTGAGTTGGGGTGCTGCATAAAACCAGAGATTGAAATGAGCACAGATAAAGTTCCTTAAGCCAAATATGGAATAGACAAGAGCTACTCCTTGCTCAACGAAATGGACTCAACACCCCATATTAAACGCCTAAGAATGTACCTGACTAGTAAGTATCTTAAAACCTATGGATTGCTATGTCTCCAAAAGAGAATCAAGCGTGTGTACAAGGGCATAAACGCAGCAGTGATACGATTGGAGAGGTTCGGTGAGCAAATGAAGACCCTTTGAAGTCATATTGCATGGTACCCATTCCACGGGTCTCAACTCTCCAGGTTTAAGGGATTCTTCCTTCAGCTAAAACATGCATGTGGAACCCAGAGTATGATCAACCGTGTGAACGGGAGACGTGTTCAAATATGTCTCAGTTTTCCTCCCCTGGTACTCGGGTGCAACATTCCAGACGCTTTACTAACACTCTTCCCACTTGGAGAGTCAGCGCCTTTAACCTCCTGTTTGGCCCAGTTTGCAATTTCTGCGGAAGATGAACAGGAATAGTGAGAACCAATGAGAGAGTAGCTGGAGGTGTCTGGACGGGCAAATTTAACTCTCATTTCCCACCAGGAAGAGGAATTAACCAAAGGCTCAGCATGCCGTGCCAGAACCAGATTAGGGACTGAAGCCATCCTGCGGTGTTGCGGCCAGGTCACAAGAAAGCGAGTTGAAGAAACGAGCTCAGGGGCACTGTAATTCACAAACCTGCAGAGTTATAAATGACAGCTATCGTCCAAAAATAGACTGAAGTAAGGCTGCCAAGAGGACTTGAAATCGGGGCAGAATTGCAGGAAACCGATTTCAGGAGGTAGACTGGAATTGCATTGAAAGCATAGGAAAAGAGGCAGAACGTCCACAATGATGCACTTGGCCAAAAAGGGCGTATGCGTTTTTTCCTGAATATATTCAGGAAAAAACGCATACGCCCTTTTTGGCCAACCAAGCAAACTTGCAAAGGAAATCTGCACTACAATGAAGTCTCACTTCCCCCCGGGCAAAAGGGCCATCTGAAAAAAGTGTAAAATCCAGAAAGGCAGGACAGGCCATGGAGAACTGGGAGCCTTGTTATGCTGATGGGCGGGATGTAAATTGCCAACAGACACTCGGGAGAAGTGTATGGTGTTTCCTGAAACATCTAAAAAACAAAGCAACAGAGCCTAGGGCACTTCCACTTATGGTCCTATAGCTTAGGGAAATGAAAATCAAAAAGACACAGCCACCCCAAAGTTTGGGACGCCTCTGTTTACAAGAACCTCGTTTACCGTACAAGTTCAATATCACAGAAAGTGAAAAACGGATAAAGAACTTGTGGTACTTACGTACAATGCAGTATCACTCAGCAATGAAATCTATGTCATCAGGCCCGTAGCAGCATAATGAGTGGATTCAGGTACGATGATTCTAACTGAAATAAGTCACACAGAAAAAGAAACATCATAAGATATCACTAATACATGGAATGTAAACTTGGCTACACAGGAACTGAATTCCAAAACAGAACAGGGTCTCAAATTTAGAAAACCAACTTATGCTTGCTTAAGGGGAAAGGTGAGTTGGGGTGCTGCATAAAACCAGAGATTGAAATGAGCACAGATAAAGTTCCTTAAGCCAAATATGGAATAGACAAGAGCTACTCCTTGCTCAACGAAATGGACTCAACACCCCATATTAAACGCCTAAGAATGTACCTGACTAGTAAGTATCTTAAAACCTATGGATTGCTATGTCTCCAAAAGAGTATCAAGCGTGTGTACAGGGGCATAAACGCAGCAGTGATAGGATTGGAGAGGTTCGGTGAGCAAATGAAGACCCTTTGAAGTCATATTGCATGGTACCCATTCCACGGGTCTCAACTCTCCAGGTTTAAGGTATTCTTCCTTCAGCTAAAACATGCATGTGGAACCCAGAGTATGATCAACCGTGTGATCGGGAGACGTGTTCAAATATGTCTCAGTTTTCCTCCCCTGGTACTCGGGTGCAACATTCCAGACGCTTTACTAACACTCTCCCCACTTGGAGAGTCAGTCCCTTTAACCTCCTCTTTGGCCCAGTTTGCACTTTCTGCGGAAGATGAACAGGAATAGCGAGAACCAATGAGAGACTAGCTGGAGGTGTCTGGACTAACAAATTTAACTCTCATTTCCCACCAGGAAGAGGAATTAACCAAAGTCTCAGCGTGCCGTGCCGGAACAAGATAAGGGCCTGAAGCCATCCTGTGGTGTTGCGGCCAGGTCACAAGAAAGCGAGTTGAAGAAAGGAGCTCAGGGGCACTGTAATTCACAAACCTGCAGAGTTATAAATGACAGCTATCATCAAAAATATATTGAAGTAAGGCTGCCAAGAGGACTTGAAAGTGGGGCAGAATTGCAGGAAACCGATTTCAGGAGGTAGACTGGAATTGCATTGAAAGCATAGGAAACGAGGCAGAGCGTCCACAATGATGCACTTGGCCAAAAAGTGCGTATGCGTCTTTTCCTGAATATATTCAGGAAAAGACGCATACGCACTTTTTGGCCAATCAAGCAAGCTTGCAAAGGAAATCTGCACTACAATGAAGTCTCACTTTCCCCCGGTCAAACGGGCCATCCTAAAAAAGTGTAAAATCCAGAAACGCAGGACAGGCCATGGAGAACTGGGAGCCTTGTTATGCTGATGGGCGGGATGTAAATTGCCAACAGCCACTCGGGAGAAGTGTATGGTGTTTCCTGAAACATCTAAAAAACAAAGCAACAGAGCCTAGGGCACTTCCACTTATGGTCCTATAGCTTAGGGAAATTAAAATCAAAAAGACACAGCCACCCCAAAGTTTGGGACGCCTCTGTTTACAAGAACCTCGTTTACCGTACAAGTTCAATATCACAGAAAGTGAAAAATGGATAAAGAACTTGTGGTACTTACGTACAATGCAGTATCACTCAGCAATGAAATCTATGTCATCAGGCCCATAGCAGCATAATGACTGGATTCAGGTACGATGATTCTAACTGAAATAAGTCACACAGAAAAAGAAACATCATAAGATATCACTAATACACGGAATGTAAACTTGGCTACACAGGAACTGAATTACAGAACAGAACAGGGTCTCAAATTTAGAAAACCAACTTATGCTTGCTTAAGGGGAAAGGTGAGTTGGGGTGCTGCATAAAACCAGAGATTGAAATGAGCACAGATAAAGTTCCTTAAGCCAAATATGGAATAGACAAGAGCTACTCCTTGCTCAACGAAATGGACTCAACACCCCATATTAAACGCCTAAGAATGTACCTGACTAGTAAGTATCTTAAAACCTATGGATTGCTATGTCTCCAAAAGAGAATCAAGCGTGTGTACAGGGGCATAAACGCAGCAGTGATAGGATTGGAGAGGTTCGGTGAGCAAATGAAGACCCTTTGAAGTCATATTGCATGGTACCCATTCCACGGGTCTCAACTCTCCAGGTTTAAGGGATTCTTCCTTCAGCTAAAACATGCATGTGGAACCCAGAGTATGATCAACCGTGTGAACGGGAGACGTGTTCAAATATGTCTCAGTTTTCCTCCCCTGGTACTCGGTTGCAACATTCCAGACGCTTTACTAACACTCTTCCCACTTGGAGAGTCAGCGCCTTTAACCTCCTGTTTGGCCCAGTTTGCAATTTCTGCGGAAGATGAACAGGAATAGCGAGAACCAATGAGAGACTAGCTGGAGGTGTCTGGACGGGCAAATTTAACTCTCATTTCCCACCAGGAAGAGGAAATAACCAAAGGCTCAGCGTGCCGTGCCGGAACCAGATTAGGGCCTGAAGCCATCCTGCGGTGTTGCGGCCAGCTCACAAGAAAGCGAGTTGAAGAAACGAGCTCAGGGGCACTGTAATTCACAAACCTGCAGAGTTATAACTGACAGCTATCGTCCAAAAATATACTGAAGTAAGGCTGCCAAGAGGTCTTGAAAGCGGGGCAGAATTGCAGGAAACCGATTTCAGGAGGTAGACTGGAATTGCATTGAAAGCATAGGAAAAGAGGCAGAACGTCCACAATGATGCACTTGGCCAAAAAGGGCATATGCTTTTTTCTCTGAATATATTCAGGAAAAAACGCATACGCACTTTTTGGCCAACCAAGCAAACTTGCAAAGGAAATCTGCACTACAATGAAGTCTCACTTCCCCCCGTTCAAAATGGTCATCTAAAAAAAGTGTAAAATCCAGAAAGGCAGGACAGGCCATGAAGAACTGGGAGCCTTGTTATGCTGATGGGCGGGATGTAAATGGCCAACAGACACTCGGGAGAAGTGTATGGTGTTTCCTGAAACATCTAAGAAACAAAGCAACAGAGCCTAGGGCACTTCCACTTATGGTCCTATAGCTTAGGGAAATTAAAATCAAAAAGACACAGCCACCCCAAAGTTTGGGACGCCTCTGTTTACAAGAACCTCGTTTACCGTACAAGTTCAATATCACAGAAAGTGAAAAATGGATAAAGAACTTGTGGTACTTACGTACAATGCAGTATCACTCAGCAATGAAATCTATGTCATCAGGCCCGTAGCAGCATAATGAGTGGATTCAGGTACGATGATTCTAACTGAAATAAGTCACACAGAAAAAGAAACATCATAAGATATCACTAGTACACGGAATGTAAACTTGGCTACACAGGAACTGAATTCCAAAACAGAACAGGGTCTCAAATTTAGAAAACCAACTTATGCTTGCTTAAGGGGAAAGGTGAGTTGGGGTGCTGCATAAAACCAGAGATTGAAATGAGCACAGATAAAGTTCCTTAAGCCAAATATGGAATAGACAAGAGCTACTCCTTGCTCAACGAAATGGACTCAACACCCCATATTAAACGCCTAAGAATGTACCTGACTAGTAAGTATCTTAAAACCTATGGATTGCTATGTCTCCAAAAGAGAATCAAGCGTGTGTACAAGGGCATAAACGCAGCAGTGATACGATTGGAGAGGTTCGGTGAGCAAATGAAGACCCTTTGAAGTCATATTGCATGGTACCCATTCCACGGGTCTCAACTCTCCAGGTTTAAGGGATTCTTCCTTCAGCTAAAACATGCATGTGGAACCCAGAGTATGATCAACCGTGTGAACGGGAGACGTGTTCAAATATGTCTCAGTTTTCCTCCCCTGGTACTCGGGTGCAACATTCCAGACGCTTTACTAACACTCTTCCCACTTGGAGAGTCAGCGCCTTTAACCTCCTGTTTGGCCCAGTTTGCAATTTCTGCGGAAGATGAACAGGAATAGTGAGAACCAATGAGAGAGTAGCTGGAGGTGTCTGGACGGGCAAATTTAACTCTCATTTCCCACCAGGAAGAGGAATTAACCAAAGGCTCAGCATGCCGTGCCAGAACCAGATTAGGGACTGAAGCCATCCTGCGGTGTTGCGGCCAGGTCACAAGAAAGCGAGTTGAAGAAACGAGCTCAGGGGCACTGTAATTCACAAACCTGCAGAGTTATAAATGACAGCTATCGTCCAAAAATAGACTGAAGTAAGGCTGCCAAGAGGACTTGAAATCGGGGCAGAATTGCAGGAAACCGATTTCAGGAGGTAGACTGGAATTGCATTGAAAGCATAGGAAAAGAGGCAGAACGTCCACAATGATGCACTTGGCCAAAAAGGGCGTATGCGTTTTTTCCTGAATATATTCAGGAAAAAACGCATACGCCCTTTTTGGCCAACCAGGCAAGCTTGCAAAAGAAATCTGCACTACAATGAAGTCTCACTTCCTCCCGGTCAAAAGGGTCATCTGAAAAAAGTGTAAAATCCAGAAAGGCAGGACAGGCCATGGAGAACTGGGAGCCTTGTTATGCTGATGGGCGGGATGTAAATTGCCAACAGACACTCGGGAGAAGTGTATGGTGTTTCCTGAAACATCTAAAAAACAAAGCAACAGAGCCTAGGGCACTTCCACTTATGGTCCTATAGCTTAGGGAAATTAAAATCAAAAAGACACAGCCACCCCAAAGTTTGGGACGCCTCTGTTTACAAGAACCTCGTTTACAGTACAAGTTCAATATCGCAGAAAGTGAAAAATGGATAAAGAAGTTGTGGTATTTACTTACAAAGCAATATCACTCAGCAATGAAATCTATGTCATCAGGCCCTTAGCAGCACAATGAGTGGATTCAGGTATGATGATTCTAACTGAAATAGGTCACACAGAAAAAGAAACATCATAAGATGTCAGTAATACACGGAATGTAAACTTGGCTATACAGGAACTGAATTACAGAACAGAAGAGGGTCTCAAATTTAGAAAACCAACTTATGCTTGCTTAAGGGGAAAGGTGAGTTGGGGTGCTGCATAAAACCAGAGATTGAAATGAGCACAGGTAAAGTTCCTTAAGCCAAATATGGAATAGACAAGAGCTACTCCTTGCTCAACGAAATGGACTCAACACCGCATATTAAACGCCTAAGAATGTACCTGACTAGTAAGTATCTTAAAACCTATGGATGGCTATGTCTCCGAAAGAGAATCAAGCATGTGTACAGGGACATAAACGCAGCAGTGATAGGATTGGAGAGGTTCGGTGAGCAAATGAAGACCCTTTGAAGTCATATTGCATGGTACCCATTCCACGGGTTTCAACTACCCAGGGTTAAGGTATTCTTCCTTCAGCTAAATCATGCATGTGGAACCTAGAGTATGATCAACCATGTGATCGGGAGACGTGTTCAAATATGTCTCAGTTTTCGTACCCTGGTACTCAGGTGCAACATTCCAGACGCTTTACTAACACTCTCCCCACTTGGAGAGTCAGTCCCTTTAACCTCCTCTTTGGCCCAGTTTGCAATTTCTGCGGAAGATGAACAGGAATAGCGAGAACCAATGAGAGACTAGCTGGAGTTGTCTGGACGGGCAAATTTAACTCTCATTTCCCACCAGGAAGAGGAATTAACCAAAGGCTCAGCGTGCCGTGCCGGAACCAGATTAGGGCCTGAAGCCATCCTGCGGTGTTGCGGCCAGGTCACAAGAAAGCGAGTTGAAGAAAGGAGCTCAGGGGCACTGTAATTCACAAACCTGCAGAGTTATAAATGACAGCTATCGTCCAAAAATAGACTGAAGTAAGGCTGCCAAGAGGACTTGAAAGCGGGGCAGAATTGCAGGAAACCGATTTCAGGAGGTAGACTAGAATTGCATTGAAAGCATAGGAAAAGAGGCAGAACGTCCACAATGATGCACTTGGCCAAAAAGGGCGTATGCGTTTTTTCCTGAATATATTCAGGAAAAAACGCATACGCCCTTTTTGGCCAACCAAGCAAGCTTGCAAAGGAAATCTGCAGTACAATGAAGTCTCACTTCCCCCTGGTCAAAAGGGCCATCTGAAAAAAGTGTAAAATCCAGAAAGGCAGGACAGGCCATGGAGAACTGGGAGCCTTGTTATGCTGATGGGCGGGATGTAAATTGCCAACAGACACTTGGGAGAAGTGTATGGTGTTTCTTGAAACATCTAAAAAACAAAGCAACAGAGCCTAGGGCACTTCCACTTATGGTCCTATAGCTTAGGGAAATTAAAATCAAAAAGACACAGCCACCCCAAAGTTTGGGACGCCTCTATTTACAAGAACCTCGTTTACAGTTCAAGTTCAACATCGCAGAAAATGAAAAATGGATAAAGAAGTTGTGGTATTTACTTACAAAGCAATATGACTCAGCAATGAAATCTATGTCATCAGGCCCTTAGCAGCACAATGAGTGGATTGAGGTACGATGATTCTAACTGAAATAAGTCACACAGAAAAAGAAACATCATAAGATATCACTAATACATGGAATGTAAACTTGGCTACACAGTAACTGAATGCCAAAACAGAACAGGGTCTCAAATTTAGAAAACCAACTTATGCTTGCTTAAGGGGAAAGGTGAGTTGGGGTGCTGCATAAAACCAGAGATTGAAATGAGCACAGATAAAGTTCCTTAGGTCAAATATGGAATAGACAAGAGCTACTCCTTGCTCAACGAAATGGACTCAACACCCCATATTAAACGCCTAAGAATGTACCTGACTAGTAAGTATCTTAAAACCTATGGATTGCTATGTCTCCAAAAGAGAATCAAGCGTGTGTACAGGGGCATAAACGCAGCAGTGATAGGATTGGAGAGGTTCGGTGAGCAAATGAAGACCCTTTGAAGTCATATTGCATGGTACCCATTCCACGGGTCTCAACTCTCCACGTTTAAGGTATTCTTCCTTCAGCTAAAACATGCATGTGGAACCCAGAGTATGATCAACCGTGTGATCGGGAGACGTGTTCAAATATGTCTCAGTTTTCCTCCCCTGGTACTCGGGTGCAACATTCCAGACGCTTTACTAACACTCTCCCCACTTGGAGAGTCAGTCCCTTTAACCTCCTCTTTGGCCCAGTTTGCACTTTCTGCGGAAGATGAACAGGAATAGCGAGAACCAATGAGAGACTAGCTGGAGGTGTCTGGACTAACAAATTTAACTCTCATTTCCCACCAGGAAGAGGAATTAACCAAAGTCTCAGCGTGCCGTGCCGGAACCAGATAAGGGCCTGAAGCCATCCTGTGGTGTTGCGGCCAGGTCACAAGAAAGCGAGTTGAAGAAAGGAGCTCAGGGGCACTGTAATTCACAAACCTGCAGAGTTATACATGACAGCTATCATCAAAAATATATTGAAGTAAGGCTGCCAAGAGGACTTGAAAGTGGGGCAGAATTGCAGGAAACCGATTTCAGGAGGTAGACTGGAATTGCATTGAAAGCATAGGAAACGAGGCAGAGCGTCCACAATGATGCACTTGGCCAAAAAGTGCGTATGCGTCTTTTCCTGAATATATTCAGGAAAAGACGCATACGCACTTTTTGGCCAATCAAGCAAGCTTGCAAAGGAAATCTGCACTACAATGAAGTCTCACTTTCCCCCGGTCAAACGGGCCATCCTAAAAAAGTGTAAAATCCGAAACGCAGGACAGGCCATGGAGAACTGGGAGCCTTGTTATGCTGATGGGCGGGATGTAAATTGCCAACAGCCACTCGGGAGAAGTGTATGGTGTTTCCTGAAACATCTAAAAAACAAAGCAACAGAGCCTAGGGCACTTCCACTTATGGTCCTATAGCTTAGGGAAATTAAAATCAAAAAGACACAGCCACCCCAAAGTTTGGGACGCCTCTGTTTACAAGAACCTCGTTTACCGTACAAGTTCAATATCACAGAAAGTGAAAAATGGATAAAGAACTTGTGGTACTTTCGTACAATGCAGTATCACGCAGCAATGAAATCTATGTCATCAGGCCCATAGCAGCATAATGAGTGGATTCAGGTACGATGATTCTAACTGAAATAAGTCACACAGAAAAAGAAACATCATAAGATATCACTAATACACGGAATGTAAACTTGGCTACACAGGAACTGAATTACAGAACAGAACAGGGTCTCAAATTTAGAAAACCAACTTATGCTTGCTTAAGGGGAAAGGTGAGTTGGGGTGCTGCATAAAACCAGAGATTGAAATGAGCACAGATAAAGTTCCTTAAGCAAAATATGGAATAGACAAGAGCTACTCCTTGCTCAACGAAATGGACTCAACACCCCATATTAAACGCCTAAGAATGTACCTGACTAGTAAGTATCTTAAAACCTATGGATTGCTATGTCTCCAAAAGAGAATCAAGCGTGTGTACAGGGGCATAAACGCAGCAGTGATAGGATTGGAGAGGTTCGGTGAGCAAATGAAGACCCTTTGAAGTCATATTGCATGGTACCCATTCCACGGGTCTCAACTCTCCAGGTTTAAGGGATTCTTCCTTCAGCTAAAACATGCATGTGGAACCCAGAGTATGATCAACCGTGTGAACGGGAGACGTGTTCAAATATGTCTCAGTTTTCCTCCCCTGGTACTCGGGTGCAACATTCCAGACGCTTTACTAACACTCTCCCCACTTGGAGAGTCAGCGCCTTTAACCTCCTGTTTGGCCCAGTTTGCAATTTCTGCGGAAGATGAACAGGAATAGCGAGAACCAATGAGAGACTAGCTGGAGGTGTCTGGACGGGCAAATTTAACTCTCATTTCCCACCAGGAAGAGGAAATAACCAAAGGCTCAGCGTGCCGTGCCGGAACCAGATTAGGGCCTGAAGCCATCCTGCGGTGTTGCGGCCAGCTCACAAGAAAGCGAGTTGAAGAAACGAGCTCAGGGGCACTGTAATTCACAAACCTGCAGAGTTATAACTGACAGCTATCATCCAAAAATATACTGAAGTAAAGCTGCCAAGAGGACTTGAAAGCGGGGCAGAATTGCAGGAAACCGATTTCAGGAGGTAGACTGGAATTGCATTGAAAGCATAGGAAAAGAGGCAGAACGTCCACAATGATGCACTTGGCCAAAAAGGGCGTATGCTTTTTTTTCTGAATATATTCAGGAAAAAACGCATACGCACTTTTTGGCCAACCAAGCAAACTTGCAAAGGAAATCTGCACTACAATGAAGTCTCACTTCCCCCCGTTCAAAACGGTCATCTGAAAAAAGTGTAAAATCCAGAAAGGCAGGACAGGCCATGAAGAACTGGGAGCCTTGTTATGCTGATGGGCGGGATGTAAATGGCCAACAGACACTCGGGAGAAGTGTATGGTGTTTCCTGAAACATCTAAGAAACAAAGCAACAGAGCCTAGGGCACTTCCACTTATGGTCCTATAGCTTAGGGAAATTAAAATCAAAAAGACACAGCCACCCCAAAGTTTGGGACGCCTCTGTTTACAAGAACCTCGTTTACCGTACAAGTTCAATATCACAGAAAGTGAAAAATGGATAAAGAACTTGTGGTACTTACGTACAATGCAGTATCACTCAGCAATGAAATCTATGTCATCAGGCCCGTAGCAGCATAATGAGTGGATTCAGGTACGATGATTCTAACTGAAATAAGTCACACAGAAAAAGAAACATCATAAGATATCACTAGTACACGGAATGTAAACTTGGCTACACAGGAACCGAATTCCAAAACAGAACAGGGTCTCAAATTTAGAAAACCAACTTATGCTTGCTTAAGGGGAAAGGTGAGTTGGGGTGCTGCATAAAACCAGAGATTGAAATGAGCACAGATAAAGTTCCTTAAGCCAAATATGGAATAGACAAGAGCTACTCCTTGCTCAACGAAATGGACTCAACACCCCATATTAAACGCCTAAGAATGTACCTGACTAGTAAGTATCTTAAAACCTATGGATTGCTATGTCTCCAAAAGAGAATCAAGCGTGTGTACAGGGGCATAAACGCAGCAGTGATAGGATTGGAGAGGTTCGGTGAGCAAATGAAGACCCTTTGAAGTCATATTGCATGGTACCCATTCCACGGGTCTCAACTCTCCAGGTTTAAGGGATTCTTCCTTCAGCTAAAACATGCATGTGGAACCCAGAGTATGATCAACCGTGTGAACGGGAGACGTGTTCAAATATGTCTCAGTTTTCCTCCCCTGGTACTCGGGTGCAACATTCCAGACGCTTTACTAACACTCTCCCCACTTGGAGAGTCAGCGCCTTTAACCTCCTGTTTGGCCCAGTTTGCAATTTCTGCGGAAGATGAACAGGAATAGTGAGAACCAATGAGAGAGTAGCTGGAGGTGTCTGGACGGGCAAATTTAACTCTCATTTCCCACCAGGAAGAGGAATTAACCAAAGGCTCAGCATGCCATGCCAGAACCAGATTAGGGACTGAAGCCATCCTGCGGTGTTGCGGCCAGGTCACAAGAAAGCGAGTTGAAGAAACGAGCTCAGGGGCACTGTAATTCACAAACCTGCAGAGTTATAAATGACAGCTATCGTCCAAAAATAGACTGAAGTAAGGCTGCCAAGAGGACTTGAAATCGGGGCAGAATTGCCGGAAACCGATTTCAGGAGGTAGACTGGAATTGCATTGAAAGCATAGGAAAAGAGGCAGAACGTCCACAATGATGCACTTGGCCAAAAAGGGCGTATGCGTTTTTTCCTGAATATATTCAGGAAAAAACGCATACGCCCTTTTTGGCCAACCAGGCAAGCTTGCAAAAGAAATCTGCACTACAATGAAGTCTCACTTCCCCCCGGTCAAAAGGGCCATCTGAAAAAAGTGTAAAATCCAGAAAGGCAGGACAGGCCATGGAGAACTGGGAGCCTTGTTATGCTGATGGGCGGGATGTAAATTGCCAACAGCCACTCGGGAGAAGTGTATGGTGTTTCCTGAAACATCTAAAAAACAAAGCAACAGAGCCTAGGGCACTTCCACTTATGGTCCTATAGCTTAGGGAAATGAAAATCAAAAAGACACAGCCACCCCAAAGTTTGGGACGGCTCTGTTTACAAGAACCTCGTTTACGGTACAAGTTCAATATCGCAGAAAGTGAAAAATGGATGAAGAAGTTGTGGTACTTACGTACAATGCAATATCACTCAGCAATGACATCTATGTCATCAGGCCCGTAGCAGCATAATGAGTGGATTCAGGTATGATGATTCTAACTGAAAGAAGTCACACAGAAAAAGAAACATCATAAGATATCACTAATACACGGAATGTAAACTTGGCTACACAGGAACTGGATTACAAAACAGAACAGGGTCTCAAATTTAGAAAACCAACTTATGCTTGCTTAAGGGGAAAGGTGAGTTGGGGTGCTGCATAAAACCAGAGATTGAAATGAGCACAGATAAAGTTCCTTAAGCCAAATATGGAATAGACAAGAGCTACTCCTTGCTCAACGAAATGGACTCAACACCCCATATTAAACGCCTAAGAATGTACCTGACTAGTAAGTATCTTAAAACCTATGGATTGCTATGTCTCCAAAAGAGAATCAAGCGTGTGTACAGGGGCATAAACGCAGCAGTGATACGATTGGAGAGGTTCGGTGAGCAAATGAAGACCCTTTGAAGTCATATTGCATGGTACCCATTCCACGGGTCTCAACTCTCCAGGTTTAAGGGATTCTTCCTTCAGCTAAAACATGCATGTGGAACCCAGAGTATGATCAACCGTGTGAACGGGAGACGTGTTCAAATATGTCTCAGTTTTCCTCCCCTGGTACTCGGGTGCAACATTCCAGACGCTTTACTAACACTCTCCCCACTTGGAGAGTCAGTGCCTTTAAACTCCTGTTTGGCCCAGTTTGCAATTTCTGCGGAAGATGAACAGGAATAGTGAGAACCAATGAGAGAGTAGCTGGAGGTGTCTGGACGGGCAAATTTAACTCTCATTTCCCACCAGGAAGAGGAATTAACCAAAGGCTCAGCATGCCGTGCCAGAACCAGATTAGGGACTGAAGCCATCCTGCGGTGTTGCGGCCAGGTCACAAGAAAGCGAGTTGAAGAAACGAGCTCAGGGGCACTGTAATTCACAAAACTGCAGAGCTATAAATGACAGCTATCGTCCAAAAATAGACTGAAGTAAGGCTGCCAAGAGGACTTGAAAGCGGGGCAGAATTGCAGGAAACCGATTTCAGGAGGTAGACTGGAACTGCATTTCAAGCATAGGAAAAGAGGCAGAACGTCCACAATGATGCACTGGGCCAAAAAGGGCGCATGCGTTTTTTCCTGAATATATTCAGGAAAAAACGCATACGCCCTTTTTGGCCAACCAAGCAAGCTTGCAATGGAAATCGGCACTACAATGAAGTCTCACTTCCCCCCGGTCAAAAGGGCCATCTGAAAAAAGTGTAAAATCTAGAAAGGCAGGACAGGCAATGGAGAACTGGGAGCCTTGTTATGCTGATGGGCGGGATGAAAATTGCCAACAGACACTCGGGAGAAGTGTATGGTGTTTCCTGAAACATCTAAAAAACAAAGCAACAGAGCCTAGGGCACTTCCACTTATGGTCCTATAGCTTAGGGAAATTAAAATCAAAAAGACACAGCCACCCCAACGTTTGGGACGCCTCTGTTTACAAGAACCTCGTTTACAGTACAAGTTCAACATCGCAGAAAGTGAAAAATGGATAAAGAAGTTGTGGTATTTACTTACAAAGCAATGTCACTCAGCAATGAAATCTATGTCATCAGGCCCTTAGCAGCACAATGAGTGGATTCAGGTACGATGATTCTAACTGAAATAAGTCACACAGAAAAAGAAACATCATAAGATATCAGTAATACACGGAATGTAAACTTGGCTACACAGGAACTGAATTACAGAACAGAACAGGGTGTCAAATTTAGAAAACCAACTTATGCTTGTTTAAGGGGAAACGTGAGTTGGGGTGCTGCATAAAACCAGAGATTGAAATGAGCACAGATAAAGTTCCTTAAGCCAAATATGGAATAGACAAGAGCTACTCCTTGCTCAACGAAATGGACTCAACACCGCATATTAAACGCCTAAGAATGTACCTGACTAGTAAGTATCTTAAAACCTATGGATTGCTATGTCTCCAAAAGAGAATCAGGCGTGTGTACAGGGGCATAAACGCAGCAGTGATAGGATTAGAGAGGTTCGGTGAGCAAATGAAGACCCTTTGAAGTCATATTGCATGGTACCCATTCCACGGGTTTCAACTACCCAGGTTTAAGGTATTCTTCCTTCAGCTAAAACATGCATGTGGAACCTAGAGTATGATGAACCATGTGATCGGGAGACGTGTTCAAATATGTCTCACTTTTCCTCCCCTGGTACTCGGGTGCAACATTCCAGACGCTTTACTAACACTCTCCCCACTTGGAGAGTCAGCGCCTTTAACCTCCTGTTTGGCCCAGTTTGCAATTTCTGCGGAAGATGAACAGGAATAGGGAGAACCAATGAGAGACTAGCTGGAGGTGTCTGGACGGGCAAATTTAACTCTCATTTCCCACCAGGAGGAAGAAATAACCAAAGGCTCAGCGTGCCGTGCCGGAAACAGATTAGGGCCTGAAGCCATCCTGCGATGTTGCGGCCAGCTCACAAGAAAGCGAGTTGAGGAAAGGAGCTCAGGGGCACTGTAATTAACAAACCTGCAGAGTTATAAATGACAGCTATCGTCCAAAAATATACTGAAGTAAGGCTGCCAAGAGGACTTGAAAGCAGGGCAGAATTGCAGGAAACCGATTTCAGGAGGTAGACTGGAATTGCATTGAAAGCATAGGAAAAGAGGCAGAACGTCCACAATGATGCACTTGGCCAAAAAGGGCGTATGCATTTTTTTCCTGAATATATTCAGGAAAAAACGCATACGCCCTTTTTGGCCAACCAAGCAAACTTGGAAAGGAAATCTGCACTACAATGAAGTCTCACTTCCCCCCGGTCAAAAGGGCCATCTGAAAAAAGTGTAAAATCCAGAAAGGCAGGACAGGCCATGGAGAACTGGGAGCCTTGTTATGCTGATGGGCGGGATGTAAATTGCCAACAGACACTCGGGAGAAGTGTATGGTGTTTCCTGAAACATCTAAAAAACAAAGCAACAGAGCCTAGGGCACTTCCACTTATGGTCCTATAGCTTAGGGAAATTAAAATCAAAAAGACACAGCCACCCCAAAGTTTGGGACGCCTCTGTTTACAAGAACCTTGTTTACCGTACAAGTACAATATCACAAAAAGTGAAAAATGGATAAAGAACTTGTGGTACTTACGTACAATGCAGTATCACTCAGCAATGAAATCTATGTCATCAGGCCCATAGCAGCATAATGAGTGGATTCAGGTACGATGATTCTAACTGAAATAAGTCACACAGAAAAAGAAACATCATAAGATATCACTAATACACGGAATGTAAACTTGGCTATACAGGAACTGAATTCCAAAACAGAACAGGGTCTCAAATTTAGAAAACCAACTTATGCTTGCTTAAGGGGAAAGGTGAGTTGGGGTGCTGCATAAAACCAGAGATTGAAATGAACACAGATAAAGTTCCTTAAGCCAAATATGGAATATACAAGAGCTACTCCTTGCTCAACGAAATGGACTCAACACCCCATATTAAACGCCTAAGAATGTACCTGACTAGTAAGTATCTTAAAACCTATGGATTGCTATGTCTCCGAAAGAGAATCAAGCATGTGTACAGGGGCATAAACGCAGCAGTGATAGGATTGGAGAGGTTCGGTGAGCAAATGAAGACCCTTTGAAGTCATATTGCATTGTACCCATTCCACAGGTTTCAACTACCCAGGTTTAAGGTATTCTTCCTTCAGCTAAAACATGCATGTGTAACCCAGAGTATGATCAACCGTGTGATCGGGAGACGTGTTCAAATATGTCTCAGTTTTCCTCCCCTGGTAATCGGGTGCAACATTCCAGACGCTTTACTAACACTCTCCCCACTTGGAGAGTCAGCGCCTTTAACCTCCTGTTTGGCCCAGTTTGCAATTTCTGCGGAAGATGAACAGGAATAGGGAGAACCAATGAGAGACTAGCTGGAGGTGTCTGGACGGGCAAATTTAACTCTCATTTCCCACCAGGAAGAGGAAATACCCAAAGGCTCAGCATGCCGTGCCGGAACCAGATTAGGGCCTGAAGCCATCCTGCGGTGTTGCGGCCAGCTCACAAGAAAGCGAGTTGAAGAAAGGAGCTCAGGGGCACTGGAATTCACAAAACTGTAGAGTTATAAATGACAGCTATCCTCCAAAAATATACTGAAGTAAGGCTGCCAAGAGGACTTGAAAGCGGAACAGAATTGCAGGAAACCGATTTCAGGAGGTAGACTGGAACTGCATTTCAAGCATAGGAAAAGAGGCAGAACGTCCACAATGATGCACTGGGCCAAAAAGGGCGCATGCGTTTTTTCCTGAATATATTCAGGAAAAAACGCATACGCCCTTTTTGGCCAACCAAGCAAGCTTGCAATGGAAATCGGCACTACAATGAAGTCTCACTTCCCCCCGGTCAAAAGGGCCATCTGAAAAAAGTGTAAAATCTAGAAAGGCAGGACAGGCAATGGAGAACTGGGAGCCTTGTTATGCTGATGGGCGGGATGAAAATTGCCAACAGACACTCCGGAGAAGTGTATGGTGTTTCCTGAAACATCTAAAAAACAAAGCAACAGAGCCTAGGGCACTTCCACTTATGGTCCTATAGCTTAGGGAAATTAAAATCAAAAAGACACAGCCACCCCAACGTTTGGGACGCCTCTGTTTACAAGAACCTCGTTTACAGTACAAGTTCAACATCGCAGAAAGTGAAAAATGGATAAAGAAGTTGTGGTATTTACTTACAAAGCAATGTCACTCAGCAATGAAATCTATGTCATCAGGCCCTTAGCAGCACAATGAGTGGATTCAGGTACGATGATTCTAACTGAAATAAGTCACACAGAAAAAGAAACATCATAAGATATCAGTAATACACGGAATGTAAACTTGGCTACACAGGAACTGAATTACAGAACAGAACAGGGTGTCAAATTTAGAAAACCAACTTATGCTTGTTTAAGGGGAAACGTGAGTTGGGGTGCTGCATAAAACCAGAGATTGAAATGAGCACAGATAAAGTTCCTTAAGCCAAATATGGAATAGACAAGAGCTACTCCTTGCTCAACGAAATGGACTCAACACCGCATATTAAACGCCTAAGAATGTACCTGACTAGTAAGTATCTTAAAACCTATGGATTGCTATGTCTCCAAAAGAGAATCAGGCGTGTGTACAGGGGCATAAACGCAGCAGTGATAGGATTAGAGAGGTTCGGTGAGCAAATGAAGACCCTTTGAAGTCATATTGCATGGTACCCATTCCACGGGTTTCAACTACCCAGGTTTAAGGTATTCTTCCTTCAGCTAAAACATGCATGTGGAACCTAGAGTATGATCAACCATGTGATCGGGAGACGTGTTCAAATATGTCTCACTTTTCCTCCCCTGGTACTCGGGTGCAACATTCCAGACGCTTTACTAACACTCTCCCCACTTGGAGAGTCAGCGCCTTTAACCTCCTGTTTGGCCCAGTTTGCAATTTCTGCGGAAGATGAACAGGAATAGGGAGAACCAATGAGAGACTAGCTGGAGGTGTCTGGACGGGCAAATTTAACTCTCATTTCCCACCAGGAGGAAGAAATAACCAAAGGCTCAGCGTGCCGTGCCGGAACCAGATTAGGGCCTGAAGCCATCCTGCGGTGTTGCGGCCAGGTCACAAGAAAGCGAGTTGAAGAAAGGAGCTCAGGGGCACTGTAATTCACAAACCTGCAGAGTTATAAATGACAGCTATCGTCCAAAAATATACTGAAGTAAGGCTGCCAAGAGGACTTGAAAGCGGGGCAGAATTGCAGGAAACCGATTTCAGGAGGTAGACTGGAATTGCATTGAAAGCATAGGAAAAGAGGCAGAACGTCCACAATGATGCACTTGGCCAAAAAGGGCGTATGCGTTTTTTCCTGAATATATTCAGGAAAAAAGGCATACGCCCTTTTTGGTCAACCAAGCAAGCTTGCAATGGAAATCTGCACTACAATGAAGTCTCACTTCCCCCCGGGCAAAAGGGCCATCTGAAAAAAGTGTAAAATCCAGAAAGGCAGGACAGGCCATGGAGAACTGGGAGCCTTGTTATGCTGATGGGCGGGATGTAAATTGCCAACAGACACTCGGGAGAAGTGTATGGTGTTTCCTGAAACATCTAAAAAACAAAGCAACAGAGCCTAGGGCACTTCCACTTATGGTCCTATAGTTAGGGAAATTAAAATCAAAAAGACACAGCCACCCCAAAGTTTGGGACGCCTCTGTTTACAAGAACCTCATTTACAGTACAAGTTCAACATCGCAGAAAGTGAAAAATGGATAAAGAACTTGTGGTACTTACGTACAATGCAGTATCACTCAGCAATGAAATCTATGTCATCTGGCCCGTAGCAGCATAATGAGTGGATTCAGGTACGATGATTCTAACTGAAATAAGTCACACAGAAAAAGAAACGTCATAAGATATCACTAATACACGGAATTTAAACTTGGCTACACAGGAACTGAATTCCAAAACAGAACAGGGTCTCAAATTGAGAAAACCAACTTATGCTTGCTTAAGGGGAAAGGTGAGTTGGGGTGCTGCATAAAACCAGAGATTGAAATGAGCACAGATAAAGTTCCTTAAGCCAAATATGGAATAGACAAGAGCTACTCCTTGCTCAACGAAATGGACTCAACACCGCATATTAAACGCCTAAGAATGTAACTGACTAGTAAGCTTCTTAAAACCTATGGATTGCTATGTCTCCAAAAGAGAATCAAGCGTGTGTACAGGGGCATAAAGGCAGCAGTGATAGGATTGGAGAGGTTCGGTGAGCAAATGAAGACCCTTTGAAGTCATATTGCATGGTACCCATTCCACGGGTTTCAACTACCCAGGTTTAAGGTATTTTTCCTTCAGCTAAAACATGCATGTGTAACCCAGAGTATGATCAACCATGTGAACGGGAGACGTGTTCAAATATGTCTCAGTTTTCGTAGCCTGGTACTCGGGTTCAACTTTCCAGACGCTTTACTAACACTCTCCCCACTTGGAGAGTCAGTCCCTTTAACCTCCTGTTTGGCCAAGTTTGCAATTTCTGCGGAAGATGAACAGGAATAGTGAGAACCAATGAGAGACTAGCTGGAGGTGTCTGGACGGGCAAATTTAACTCTCATTTCCCACCAGGAAGAGGAATTAACCAAAGGCTCAGCGTGCCGTGCCGGAACCAGATTAGGGCCTGAAGCAATCCTGCGGTGTTGCGGCCAGCTCACAAGAAAGTGAGTTGAAGAAAGGAGCTCAGGGGCACTGTAATTCACAAACCTGCAGAGTTATAAATGACAGCTATCGTCCAAAAATATACTGAAGTAAGGCTGCCAAGAGGACTTGAAAGCGGGGCAGAATTGCAGGAAACTGATTTCAGGAGGTAGACTGGAATTGCATTGAAAGCATAGGAAAAGAGGCAGAACGTCCACAATGATGCACTTGGCCAAAAAGGGCGTATGCGTTTTTTCCTGAATATATTCAGGAAAAAACGCATACGCCCTTTTTGGCCAACCAAGCAAGCTTGCAAAGAAAATCTGCACTACAATGAAGTCTCACTTCCCCCCGGTCAAAAGGGCCATCTGAAAAAAGTGTAAAATCCAGAAAGGCAGGACAGGCCATGGAGAACTGGGAGCCTTGTTATGCTGATGGGCGGGATGTAAATTGCCAACAGCCACTCCGGAGAAGTGTATGATGTTTCCTGAAACATCTAAGAAACAAAGCAACAGAGCCTAGGGCACTTCCACTTATGGTCCTATAGCTTAGGGAAATTAAAATAAAAAAGACACAGCCAACCCAAAGTTTTTGAAGCCTCTGTTTACAAGAACCTCGTTTACCGTACAAGTTCAATATCACAGAAAGTGAAAAATGGATAAAGAACTTGTGGTACTTACGTACAATGCAGTATCACTCAGCAATGAAATCTATGTCATCAGGCCCGTAGCAGCATAATGAGTGGATTCAGGTACGATGATTCTAACTGAAATAAGTCACACAGAAAGAGAAACGTCATAAGATATCACTAATACACGGAATGTAAACTTGGCTACACAGGAACTGAATTACAGAACAGAACAGGGTCTCAAATTTAGAAAACCAACTTATGCTTGCTTAAGGGGAAAGGTGAGTTGGGGTGCTGCATAAAACCAGAGATTGAAATGAGCACAGATAAAGTTCCTTAAGCCAAATATGGAATAGGCAAGAGCTACTCCTTGCTCAATGAAATGGACTCAACACCCCATATTAAACGCCTAAGAATGTACCTGACTAGTAAGCTTCTTAAAACCTATGGATTGCTATGTCTCCAAAAGAGAATCAAGCGTGTGTACAGGGGCATAAATGCAGCAGTGATAGGATTGGAGAGGTTCGGTGAGCAAATGAAGACCCTTTGAAGTCATATTGCATGGTACCCATTCCACGGGTCTCAACTCTCCAGGTTTAATGTGTTCTTCCTTCAGCTAAAACATGCATGTGGAACCCAGAGTATGATCAACCATGTGAACGGGAGACGTGTTCAAATATGTCTCAGTTTTCCTCCCATGGTACTCGGGTTCAACATTCCAGACGCTTTACTAACACTCTCCCCACTTGGAGAGTCAGCGCCTTTAACCTCCTGTTTGGCCCAGTTTGCAATTTCTGCGGAAGATGAACAGGAATAGCGAGAACCAATGAGAGACTAGCTGGAGGTGTCTGGACAGGCAAATTTAACTCTCATTTCCCACCAGGAAGAGGAATTAACCAAAGGCTCAGCGTGCCGTGCCGGAACCAGATTAGGGCCTGAAGCCATCCTGCGGTGTTGCGGTCAGGTCACAAGAAAGCGAGTTGAAGAAAGGAGCTCAGGGGCACTGTAATTCACAAACCTGCAGAGTTATAAATGACAGCTATCGTCCAAAAATATACTGAAGTAAGGCTGCCAAGAGGACTTGAAAGCGGGGCAGAATTGCAGGAAAACGATTTCAGGAGGTAGACTGGAATTGCATTGAAAGCATAGGAAAAGAGGCAGAACGTCCACAATGATGCACTTGGCCAGAAAGGGCGTATGCGTTTTTTCCTGAATATATTCAGGAAAAAAGGCATACGCCCTTTTTGGCCAACCAAGCAAGCTTGCAATGGAAATCTGCACTACAATGAAGTCTCACTTCCCCCCGGTCAAAAGGGCCATCTGAAAAAAGTGTAAAATCCAGAAAGGCAGGACAGGCCATGGAGAACTGGGAGCCTTGTTATGCTGATGGGCGGGATGTAAATTGCCAACAGACACTCGGGAGAAGTGTATGGTGTTTCCTGAAACATCTAAAAAACAAAGCAACAGAGCCTAGGGCACTTCCACTTATGGTCCTATAGCTTAGGGAAATTAAAATCAAAAAGACACAGCCACCCCAAAGTTTGGGACGCCTCTGTTTACAAGAACCTCATTTACAGTACAAGTTCAACATCGCAGAAAGTGAAAAATGGATAAAGAACTTGTGGTACTTATGTACAATGCAGTATCACTCAGCAATGAAATCTATGTCATCTGGCCCGTCGCAGCATAATGAGTGGATTCAGGTACGATGATTCTAACTGAAATAAGTCACACAGAAAAAGAAACATCATAAGATATCACTAATACACGGAATGTAAACTTGGCTACACAGGAACTGAATTCCAAAACAGAACAGGGTCTCAAATTTAGAAAACCAACTTATGCTTGCTTAAGGGGAAAGGTGAGTTGGGGTGCTGCATAAAACCAGAGATTGAAATGAGCACAGATAAAGTTCCTTAAGCCAAATATGGAATAGACAAGAGCTACTCCTTGCTCAACGAAATGGACTCAACACCCCATATTAAACGCCTAAGAATGTACCTGACTAGTAAGTATCTTAAAACCTATGGATTGCTATGTCTCCAAAAGAGAATCAAGCGTGTGTACAGGGGCATAAACGCAGCAGTGATAGGATTGGAGAGGTTCGGTGAGCAAATGAAGACCCTTTGAAGTCATATTGCATGGTACCCATTCCACGGGTCTCAACTCTCCAGGTTTAAGGTATTCTTCCTTCAGCTAAAACATGCATGTGGAACCCAGAGTATGATCAACCATGTGAACGGGAGACGTGTTCAAATATGTCTCAGTTTTCCTCCCCTGGTACTCGGGTGCAACATTCCAGACGCTTTACTAACACTCTCCCCACTTGGAGAGTCAGCGCCTTTAACCTCCTGTTTGGCCCAATTTGCAATTTCTGCAGAAGATGAACAGGAATAGGGAGAAGCAATGAGAGACTAGCTGGAGGTGTCTGGACGGGCAAATTTAACTCTCATTTCCCACCAGGAAGAGGAAATAACCAAAGGCTCAGCGTGCCGTGCCGGAACCAGATTAGGGCCTGAAGCCATCCTGCGGTGTTGCGGCCAGGTCACAAGAAAGCGAATTGAAGAAAGGAGCTCAGGGGCACTGTAATTCACAAACCTGCAGAGTTATAAATGACAGCTATCGTCCAAAAATATACTGAAGTAAGGCTGCCAAGAGGACTTGAAAGCGGGGCAGAATTGCAGGAAACCGATTTCAGGAGGTAGACTGGAATTGCATTGAAAGCATAGGAAAAGAGGCAGAACGTCCACAATGATGCACTTGGCCAAAAAGGGCGTATGCGTTTTTTCCTGAATATATTCAGGAAAAAACGCATACGCCCTTTTTGGCCAACCAAGCAAGCTTGCAAAGGAAATCTGCACTACAATGAAGTCTCACTTACCCCCGGTCAAAAGGGCCATCTGAAAAAAGTGTAAAATCCAGAAAGGCAGGACAGGCCATGGAGAACTGGAAGCCTTGCAATGCTGATGGGTGGGATATAAACTGCCAACAGCCACTCGGGAGAAGTGTATGGTGTTTCCTGAAACATCTAAAAAACAAAGCAACAGAGCCTAGGGCACTTCGACTTATGGTCCTATAGCTTAGGGAAATGAAAATCAAAAAGACACAGCCACCCCAAAGTTGGGGACACCTCTGTTTACAAGAACCTCGTTTACCGTACAAGTTCAATATCACAGAAAGTGAAAAATGGATAAAGAACTTGTGGTACTTACGTACAATGCAGTATCACTCAGCAATGAAATGTATGTCATCAGGCCCTTAGCAGCACAATGAGTGGATCCAGGTATCATGATTCTATCTGAAATAAGTCACACAGAAAAAGAAACATCATAAGATATCAGTAATACACGGAATATAAACTTGGCTACACAGGAACTGAATTACAGAACAGAACAGGGTCTCAAATTTAGAAAACCAACTTATGCTTGCTTAAGGGTAAAGGTGAGTTGGGGTGCTGCATAAAACCAGAGATTGAAATGAGCACAGATAAACTTCCTTAAGCCAAATATGGAATAGACAAGAGCTACTCCTTGCTCAACGAAATGGACTCAACACCGCATATTAAACGCCTAAGAATGTAACTGACTAGTAAGCTTCTTAAAACCTATGGATTGCTATGTCTCCAAAAGAGAATCAAGTGTGTGTACAGGGGCATAAAGGCAGCAGTGATAGGATTGGAGAGGTTCGGTGAGCAAATGAAGACCCTTTGAAGTCATATTGCATGGTACCCATTCCACGGGTTTCAACTACCCAGGTTTAAGGTATTTTTCCTTCAGCTAAAACATGCATGTGGAACCCAGAGTATGATCAACCATGTGAACGGGAGACGTGTTCAAATATGTCTCAGTTTTCGTAGCCTGGTACTCGGGTTCAACTTTCCAGACGCTTTACTAACACTCTCCCCACTTGGAGAGTCAGTCCCTTTAACCTCCTGTTTGGCCCAGTTTGCAATTTCTGCGGAAGATGAACAGGAATAGCGAGAACCAATGAGAGACTAGCTGGAGGTGTCTGGACGGGCAAATTTAACTCTCATTTCCCACCAGGAAGAGGAATTAACCAAAGGCTCAGCGTGCCGTGCCGGAACCAGATTAGGGCCTGAAGCAATCCTGCGGTGTTGCGGCCAGCTCACAAGAAAGTGAGTTGAAGAAAGGAGCTCAGGGGCACTGTAATTCACAAACCTGCAGAGTTATAAATGACAGCTATCGTCCAAAAATATACTGAAGTAAGGCTGCCAAGAGGACTTGAAAGCGGGGCAGAATTGCAGGAAACTGATTTCAGGAGGTAGACTGGAATTGCATTGAAAGCATAGGAAAAGAGGCAGAACGTCCACAATGATGCACTTGGCCAAAAAGTGGGTATGCGTTTTTTCCTGAATATATTCAGGAAAAAACGCATACGCCCTTTTTGGCCAACCAAGCAAGCTCGCAAAGGAAATCTGCACTACAATGAAGTCTCACTTCCCCCCGGTCAAAAGGGCCATCTGAAAAAAGTGTAAAATCCAGAAAGGCAGGACAGGCCATGGAGAACTGGGAGCCTTGTTATGCTGATGGGCGGGATGTAAATTGCCAACAGCCACTCCGGAGAAGTGTATGATGTTTCCTGAAACATCTAAGAAACAAAGCAACAGAGCCTAGGGCACTTCCACTTATGGTCCTATAGCTTAGGGAAATTAAAATAAAAAAGACACAGCCAACCCAAAGTTTTTGAAGCCTCTGTTTACAAGAACCTCGTTTACCGTACAAGTTCAATATCACAGAAAGTGAAAAATGGATAAAGAACTTGTGGTACTTACGTACAATGCAGTATCACTCAGCAATGAAATCTATGTCATCAGGCCCGTAGCAGCATAATGAGTGGATTCAGGTACGATGATTCTAACTGAAAGAAGTCACACAGAAAGAGAAACGTCATAAGATATCACTAATACACGGAATGTAAACTTGGCTACACAGGAATTGAATTACAGAACAGAACAGGGTCTCAAATTTAGAAAACCAACTTATGCTTGCTTAAGGGGAAAGGTGAGTTGGGGTGCTGCATAAAACCAGAGATTGAAATGAGCACAGATAAAGTTCCTTAAGCCAAATATGGAATAGGCAAGAGCTACTCCTTGCTCAATGAAATGGACTCAACACCCCATATTAAACGCCTAAGAATGTACCTGACTAGTAAGCTTCTTAAAACCTATGGATTGCTATGTCTCCAAAAGAGAATCAAGCGTGTGTACAGGGGCATAAATGCAGCAGTGATAGGATTGGAGAGGTTCGGTGAGCAAATGAAGACCCTTTGAAGTCATATTGCATGGTACCCATTCCACGGGTCTCAACTCTCCAGGTTTAATGTGTTCTTCCTTCACCTAAAACATGCATGTGGAACCCAGAGTATGATCAACCATGTGAACGGGAGACGTGTTCAAATATGTCTCAGTTTTCCTCCCATGGTACTCGGGTTCAACATTCCAGACGCTTTCCTAACACTCTCCCCACTTGGAGAGTCAGCGCCTTTAACCTCCTGTTTGGCCCAGTTTGCAATTTCTGCGGAAGATGAACAGGAATAGCGAGAACCAATGAGAGACTAGCTGGAGGTGTCTGGACAGGCAAATTTAACTCTCATTTCCCACCAGGAAGAGGAATTAACCAAAGGCTCAGCGTGCCGTGCCGGAACCAGATTAGGGCCTGAAGCCATCCTGCGGTGTTGCGGCCAGGTCACAAGAAAGCGAGTTGAAGAAAGGAGCTCAGGGGCACTGTAATTCACAAACCTGCAGAGTTATAAATGACAGCTATCGTCCAAAAATATACTGAAGTAAGGCTGCCAAGAGGACTTGAAAGCGGGGCAGAATTGCAGGAAAACGATTTCAGGAGGTAGACTGGAATTGCATTGAAAGCATAGGAAAAGAGGCAGAACGTCCACAATGATGCACTTGGCCAGAAAGGGCGTATGCGTTTTTTCCTGAATATATTCAGGAAAAAAGGCATACGCCCTTTTTGGCCAACCAAGCAAGCTTGCAATGGAAATCTGCACTACAATGAAGTCTCACTTCCCCCCGGTCAAAAGGGCCATCTGAAAAAAGTGTAAAATCCAGAAAGGCAGGACAGGCCATGGAGAACTGGGAGCCTTGTTATGCTGATGGGCGGGATGTAAATTGCCAACAGCCACTCGGGAGAAGTGTATGGTGTTTCCTGAAACATCTAAAAAACAAAGCAACAGAGCCTAGGGCACTTCCACTCATGGTCCTATAGCTTAGGGAAATTAAAATCAAAAAGACACAGCCACCCCAAAGTTTGGGACGCCTCTGTTTACAAGAACCTCGTTTACCGTACAAGTTCAATATCGCAGAAAGTGAAAAATGGATAAAGAACTTGTGGTACTTACGTACAATGCAGTATCACTCAGCAATGAAATCTATGTCATCAGGCCCGTAGCAGCATAATGAGTGGATTCAGGTACGATGATTCTAACTGAAAAAAGTCACACAGAAAAAGAAACATCATAAGATATCACTAATACACGGAATGTAACCTTGGCTACACAGGAACTGAATTACAGAACAGAACAGGGTCTCAAATTTAGAAAACCAACTTATGCTTGCTTAAGGGGAAAGGTGAGTTGGGGTGCTGCATAAAACCAGAGATTGAAATGAGCACAGATAAACTTCCTTAACCCAAATATGGAATAGACAAGAGCTACTCCTTGCTCAACGAAATGGACTCAACACCGCATATTAAACGCCTAAGAATGTACCTGACTAGTAAGTATCTTAAAACCTATGGATTGCTATGTCTCCGAAAGAGAATCAAGCATGTGTACAGGGGCATAAACGCAGCAGTGATAGGATTGGAGAGGTTCGGTGAGCAAATGAAGACCCTTTGAAGTCATATTGCATGGTACCCATTCCACGGGTTTCAACTACCCAGGTTTAAGGTATTCTTCCTTCAGCTAAAACATGCATGTGGAACCTAGAGTATGATCATCCATGTGATCAGGAGACGCGTTCAAATATGTCTCAGTTTTCATACCCTGGTACTCGGGTGCAACATTCCAGACGCTTTACTAACACTCTCCCGACTTGGAGAGTCAGTCCCTTTAACCTCCTGTTTGGCCCAGTTTGCAATTTCTGTGGAAGATGAACAGGAATAGCGAGAACCAATGAGAGACTAGCTGGAGGTGTCTGGACGGGCAAATTTAACTCTCATTTCCCACCAGGAAGAGGAATTAACCAAAGGCTCAGCGTGTCGTGCCGGAACCAGATTAGGGCCTGAAGCCATCCTGCGGTGTTGCGGCCAGGTCACAAGAAAGCGAGTTGAAGAAAGGAGCTCAGGGGCACTGTAATTCACAAACCTGCAGAGTTATAAATGACAGCTATCGTCCAAAAATATACTGAAGTAAGGCTGCCAAGAGGACTTGAAAGCGGGGCAGAATTGCAGGAAACCGATTTCAGGAGGTAGACTGGAATTGCATTGAAAGCATAGGAAAAGAGGCAGAACGTCCACAATGATGCACTTGGCCAAAAAGGGCATATGCGTTTTTTCCTGAATATATTCAGGTAAAAACGCATACGCCCTTTTTGGCCAACCAAGCAAGCTTGCAAAGGAAATCTGCACTACAATGAAGTCTCACTTCCCCCCGGTGAAAAGGGCCATCTGAAAAAAGTGTAAAATCCAGAAAGGCAGGACAGGCCATGGAGAACTGGGAGCCTTGTTATGCTGATGGGCGGGATGTAAATTGCCAACAGACACTCGGGAGAAGTGTATGGTGTTTCCTGAAACATCTAAAAAACAAAGCAACAGAGCCTAGGGCACTTCCACTTATGGTCCTATAGCTTAGGGAAATTAAAATCAAAAAGACACAGCCACCCCAAAGTTTGGGACGCCTCTGTTTACAAGAACCTCATTTACCGTACAAGTTCAATATCGCAGAAAGTGAAAAATGGATAAAGAACTTGTGGTACTTACGTACAATGCAGTATCACTCAGCAATGAAATCTATGTCATCAGGCCCGTAGCAGCATAATGAGTGGATTCAGGTACGATGATTCTAACTGAAATAAGTCACAGAGAAAAAGAAACATCATAAGATATCACTAATACACGGAATGTAAACTTGGCTACACAGGAACTGAATTCCAAAACAGAACAGGGTCTCAAATTTAGAAAAACAACTTATGCTTACTTAAGGGGAAAGGTGAGTTGGGCTGCTGCATAAAACCAGAGATTGAAATGAGCACAGATAAAGTTCCTTAAGCCAAATATGGAATAGACAAGAGCTACTCCTTGCTCAACGAAATGGACTCAACACCGCATATTAAACGCCTAAGAATGTACCTGACTAGTAAGTATCTTAAAACCTATGGATTCCTATGTCTCCGAAAGAGAATCAAGCATGTGTACAGGGGCATAAACGCAGCAGTGATAGGATTGGAGAGGTTCGGTGAGCAAATGAAGACCCTTTGAAGTCATATTGCATGGTACCCATTCCACGGGTTTCAACTCTCCAGGTTTAAGGTATTCTTCCTTCAGCTAAAACATGCATGTGGAATCCAGAGTATGATCAACCGTGTGAACGGGAGACGTGTTCAAATATGTCTCAGTTTTCGTAGCCTGGTACTCGGGTGCAACATTCCAGACGCTTTACTAACACTCTCCCGACTTGGAGAGTCAGTCCCTTTAACCTCCTGTTTGGCCCAGTTTGCAATTTCTGCGGAAGATGAACAGGAATAGCGAGAACCAATGAGAGACTAGCTGGAGGTGTCTGGACGGGCAAATTTAACTCTCATTTCCCACCAGGAAGAGGAATTAACCAAAGGCTCAGCGTGCCGTGCCGGAACCAGATTAGGGCCTGAAGCCATCCTGCGGTGTTGCGGCCAAGTCACAGGAAAGCGAGTTGAAGAAAGGAGCTCAGGGGCACTGTAATTCACAAACCTGCAGAGTTATAAATGACAGCTATCGTCCAAAAATATACTGAAGTAAGGCTGCCAAGAGGACTTGAAAGTGGGGCAGAATTGCAGGAAACCGATTTCAGGAGGTAGACTGGAATTGCATTGAAAGCATAGGAAAAGAGGCAGAACGTCCACAATGATGCACTTGGCCAAAAAGGGCGTATGCGTTTTTTCCTGAATATATTCAGGAAAAAAGGCATACGCCCTTTCTGGCCAACCAAGCAAGCTTGCAATGGAAATCTGCACTACAATGAAGTCTCACTTCCCCCCGGTCAAAAGGGCCATCTGAAAAAAGTGTAAAATCCAGAAAGGCAGGATAGGCCATGGAGAACTGGGAGCCTTGTTATGCTGATGGGCGGGATGTAAATTGCCAACAGACACTCGGGAGATGTGTATGGTGTTTCCTGAAACATCTAAGAAACAAAGCAACAGAGCCTAGGGCAATTCCACTTATGGTCCTATAGCTTAGGGAAATTAAAATCAAAAAGACACAGCCACCCCAAAGTTTGGGACGCCTCTGTTTACAAGAACCTAGTTTACAGTACAAGTTCAACATCGCAGAAAGTGAAAAATGGATAAAGAAGTTGTGGTATTTACTTACAAAGCAATATCACTCAGCAATGAAATCTATGTCATCAGGCCCTTAGCAGCACAATGAGTGGATTCAGGTATGATGATTCTAACTGAAATAGGTCACACAGAAAAAGAAACATCATAAGATATCAGTAATACACGGAATGTAAACTTGGCTACAGAGGAACTGAATTAAAGAACAGAACAGGGTCTCAAATTTAGAAAACCAACTTATGCTTGCTTAAGGGGAAAGGTGAGTTGGGGTGCTGCATAAAACCAGAGATTGAAATGAGCACAGATAAACTTCCTTAAGCCAAATATGGAATAGACAAGAGCTACTCCTTGCTCAACGAAATGGACTCAACACCCCATATTAAACGCCTAAGAATGTACCTGACTAGTAAGTATCTTAAAACCTATGGATTGCTATGTCTCCGAAAGAGAATCAAGCATGTGTACAGGGGCATAAACGCAGCAGTGATAGGATTGGAGAGGTTCGGTGAGCAAATGAAGACCCTTTGAAGTCATATTGCATGGTACCCATTCCACGGGTTTCAACTACCCAGGTTTAAGGTATTCTTCCTTCAGCTAAATCATGCATGTGGAACCTAGAGTATGATCATCCATGTGATCAGGAGACGCGTTCAAATATGTCTCAGTTTTCATACCCTGGTACTCGGGTGCAACATTCCAGACGCTTTACTAACACTCTCCCGACTTGGAGAGTCAGTCTCTTTAACCTCCTGTTTGGCCCAGGTTGCAATTTCTGCGGAAGATGAACAGGAATAGCGAGAACCAATGAGAGACTAGCTGGAGGTGTCTGGACGGGCAAATTTAACTCTCATTTCCCACCAGGAAGAGGAATTAACCAAAGGCTCAGCGTGCCGTGCCGGAACCAGATTAGGGCCTGAAGCCATCCTGCGGTGTTGCGGCCAGGTCACAAGAAAGCGAGTTGAAGAAAGGAGCTCAGGGGCACTGTAATTCACAAACCTGCAGAGTTATAAATGACAGCTATCGTCCAAAAATATACTGAAGTAAGGCTGCCAAGAGGACTTGAAAGCGGGGCAGAATTGCAGGAAACCGATTTCAGGAGGTAGACTGGAATTGCATTGAAAGCATAGGAAAAGAGGCAGAACGTCCACAATGATGCACTTGGCCAAAAAGGGCGTATGCCTTTTTTCCTGAATATATTCAGGAAAAAACGCATACGCCCTTTTTGGCCAACCAAGCAAGCTTGCAAAGGAAATCTGCACTAAAACGAAGTCTCACTTCCCCCCGGTCAAAAGGGCCATCTGAAAAAAGTGTAAAATCCAGAAAGGCAGGACAGGCCATGGAGAACTGGGAACCTTGTTATGCTGATGGGCGGGATGTACACTGCCAACAGCCACTCGGGAGAAGTGTATGGTGTTTCCTGAAACATCTAAAAAACAAAGCAACAGAGCCTAAGGCACTTCCACTTATGGTCCTATAGCTTAGGGAAATTAAAATCAAAAAGACACAGCCACCCCAAAGTTTGGGACACCTCTGTTTACAAGAACCTCATTTACAGTACAAGTTCAATATCACAGAAAGTGAAAAATGGATAAAGAACTTGTGGTACTTACGTACAATGCAGTATCACTCAGCAATGAAATCTATGTCAACTGGCCCATAGCATCATAATGAGTGGATTGAGGTACGATGACTCTAACTGAAATAAGTCACACAGAAAAAGAAACATCATAAGATATCACTAATACACGGAATGTAAACTTGGCTACACAGGAACTGAATTCCAAAACAGAACAGGGTCTCAAATTTAGAAAACCAACTTATGCTTGCTTAAGGGGAAAGGTGAGTTGGGGTGCTGCATAAAACCAGAGATTGAAATGAGCACAGATAAAGTTCCTTAAGCCAAATATGGAATAGACAAGAGCTACTCCTTGCTCAACGAAATGGACTCAACACCCCATATTAAACGCCTAAGAATGTACCTGACTAGTAAGTATCTTAAAACCTATGGATTGCTATGTCTCCAAAAGAGAATCAAGCGTGTGTACAGGGGCATAAACGCAGCAGTGATAGGATTGGAGAGGTTCGGTGAGCAAATGAAGACCCTTTGAAGTCATATTGCATGGTACCCATTCCACGGGTTTCAACTACCCAGGTTTAAGGTATTCTTCCTTCAGCTAAAACGTGCATGTGGAACCCAGAGTATGATCAACCATGTGATCGGGAGACATGTTCAAATATGTCTCAGTTTTCCTCCCATGGTACTCGGGTGCAACATTGCAGATGCTTTACTAACACTCTCCCCACTTGGAGAGTCAGCGCCTTTAACCTCCTGTTTGGCCCAGTTTGCAATTCCTGTGGAAGATGAACAGGAATAGGGAGAACCAATGAGAGACTAGCTGGAGGTGTCTGGACGGGCAAATTTAACTCTCATTTCCCACCAGGAGGAAGAAACAACCAAAGGCTCAGCGTGCCGTGCCGGAACCAGATTAGGGCCTGAAGCCATCCTGCGGTGTTGCGGCCAGGTCACAAGAAAGCGAGTTGAAGAAAGGAGCTCAGGGGCACTGTAATTCACAAACCTGCAGAGTTATAAATGACAGCTATCGTCCAAAAATATACTGAAGTAAGGCTGCCAAGAGGACTTGAAAACGGGTCAGAATTGCAGGAAACCGATTTCAGGAGGTAGACTGGAATTGCATTGAAAGCATAGGAAAAGAGGTAGAACGTCCACAATGATGCACTTGGCCAAAAAGGGCGTATGCGTTTTTTCCTGAATATATTCAGGAAAAAACGCATAGGCACTTTTTGGTCAACCAAGCAAACTTGCAAAGGAAATCTGCACTACAATGAAGTCTCACTTCCCCCCGGTCAAAAGGGCCATCTGAAAAAAGTGTAAAATCCAGAAAGGCAGGACAGGCCATGGAGAACTGGGAGGCTTGTTATGCTGATGGGCGGGATGTAAATTGCCAACAGACACTCGGGAGAAGTGTATGGTGTTTCCTGAAACATCTAAGAAACAAAGCAACAGAGCCTAGGACACTTCCACTTATGGTCCTATAGCTTAGGGAAATTAAAATCAAAAAGACACAGCCACCCCAAAGTTTGGGACGCCTCTGTTTACAAGAACCTCGTTTACAATACAAGTTCAACATCGCAGAAAGTGAAAAATGGATAAAGAAGTTGTGGTATTTACTTACAAAGCAATGTCACTCAGCAATGAAATCTATGTCATCAGGCCCTTAGCAGCACAATGAGTGGATTCAGGTACGATGATTCTAACTGAAATAAGTCACACAGAAAAAGAAACATCATAAGATATCAGTAATACACGGAATGTAAACTTGGCTACACAGGAACTGAATTACAGAACAGAACAGGGTCTCAAATTTAGAAAACCAACTTATGCTTGTTTAAGGGGAAACGTGAGTTGGTGTGCTGCATAAAACCAGAGATTGAAATGAGCACAGATAAAGTTCCTTAAGCCAAATATGGAATAGAAAAGAGCTACTCCTTGTTCAACGAAATGGACTCAACACCGCATATTAAACGCCTAAGAATGTACCTGACTAGTAAGTATCTTAAAACCTATGGATTGCTATGTCTCCAAAAGAGAATCAAGCGTGTGTACAGGGGCATAAACGCAGCAGTGATAGGATTGGAGAGGTTCGGTGAGCAAATGAAGACCCTTTGAAGTCATATTGCATGGTACCCATTCCACGGGTTTCAACTCTCCAGGTTTAAGGTATTCTTCCTTCAGCTAAAACATGCATGTGGAACCTAGAGTATGATCAACCATGTGATCGGGAGACGTGTTCAAATATGTCTCAGTTTTCCTCACCTGGTACTCGGGTGCAACATTCCAGACGCTGTACTAACACCCTCCCCACTTGGAGAGTCAGTGCCTTTAACCTCCTGTTTGGCCCAGTTTGCAATTCCTGTGGAAGATGAACAGGAATAGGGAGAACCAATGAGAGACTAGCTGGAGGTGTCTGGACGGGCAAATTTAACTCTCATTTCCCACCAGGAAGAAGAAACAACCAAAGGCTCAGCGTGCCGTGCCGGAACCAGATTAGGGCCTGAAGCCATCCTGCGGTGTTGCGGCCAGCTCACAAGAAAGCGAGTTGAAGAAAGGAGCTCAGGGGCACTGTAATTCACAAACCTGCAGAGTTATAAATGACAGCTATCGTCCAAAAATATACTGAAGTAAGGCTGCCAAGAGGACTTGAAAGCGGGTCAGAATTGCAGGAAACCGATTTCAGGAGGTAGACTGGAATTGCATTGAAAGCATAGGAAAAGAGGCAGAACGTCCACAATGATGCACTTGGCCAAAAAGGGCGTATGCGTTTTTTCCTGAATATATTCAGGAAAAAACGCATACGCACTTTTTGGTCAACCAAGCAAACTTGCAAAGGAAATATGCACTACAATGGAGTCTCACTTCCCCCCGGTCAAAAGGGCCATCTGAAAAAAGTGTAAAATCCAGAAAGGCAGGACAGGCCATGGAGAACTGGGAGCCTTGTTATGCTGATGGGCGGGATGTAAATTGCCAACAGACACTCGGGAGAAGTGTATGGTGTTTCCTGAAACATCTAAGAAACAAAGCAACAGAGCCTAGGGCACTTCCACTTATGGTCCTATAGCTTAGGGAAATTAAAATCAAAAAGACACAGCCACCCCAAAGTTTGGGACGCCTCTGTTTACAAGAACCTCGTTTACAGTACAAGTTCAACATCGCAGAAAGTGAAAAATGGATAAAGAAGTTGTGGTATTTACTTACAAAGCAATGTCACTCAGCAATGAAATCTATGTCATCAGGCCCTTAGCAGCACAATGAGTGGATTCAGGTACGATGATTCTAACTGAAATAAGTCACACAGAAAAAGAAAGATCATAAGATATCAGTAATACACGGAATGTAAACTTGGCTACACAGGAACTGAATTACAGAACAGAACAGGGTCTCAAATTTAGAAAACCAACTTATGCTTGCTTAAGGGGAAAGGTGAGTTGGGGTGCTGCATAAAACCAGAGATTGAAATGAGCACAGATAAAGTTCCTTAAGCCAAATATGGAATAGACAAGAGCTACTCCTTGCTCAACGAAATGGACTCAACACCGCATATTAAACGCCTAAGAATGTACCTGACTAGTAAGTGTCTTAAAACCTATGGATTGCTATGTCTCCAAAAGAGAATCAAGCATGTGTACAGGGGCATAAACGCAGCAGTGATAGGACTGGAGAGGTTCGGTGAGCAAATGAAGACCCTTTGAAGTCATATTGCATGGTATCCATTACACGGGTCTCAACTCTCCAGGTTTAAGGTATTCTTCCTTCAGCTAAAACATGCATGTGGAACCGAGAGTATGATCAACCGTGTGAATGGGAGACGTGTTCAAATATGTCTCAGTTTTCCTCCCCTGGTACTCCGGTGCAACATTCCAGACGCTTTACTAACACTCTCCCCACTTGGAGAGTCAGCGTCTTTAACCTCCTGTTTGGCCCAGTTTGCAATTTCTGCGGAAGATGAACAGGAATAGGGAGAACCAATGAGAGACTAGCTGGAGGTGTCTGGACGGGCAAATTTAACTCTCATTTCCCACCAGGAAGCGGAAATAACCAAAGGCTCAGTGTGCCGTGCCGGAACCAGATTAGGGCCTGAAGCCATCCTGCGGTGTTGCGGCCAGCTCACAAGAAAGCGAGTTGAAGAAAGGAGCTCAGGGGCACTGTAATTCACAAACCTGCAGAGTTATAAATGACAGCTATCGTCCAAAAATATACTGAAGTAAGGCTGCCAAGAGGACTTGAAAGCGGGTCAGAATTGCAGGAAACCGATTTCAGGAGGTAGACTGGAATTGCATTGAAAGCATAGGAAAAGAGGCAGAACGTCCACAATGATGCACTTGGCCAAAAAGGGCGTATGCGTTTTTTCCTGAATATATTCAGGAAAAAACGCATACGACCTTTTTGGCCAACCAAGCAAACTTGCAAAGGAAATCTGCACTACAATGAAGTCTCACTTCCCCCCGGTCAAAAGGGCCATCTGAAAAAAGTGTAAAATCCAGAAAGGCAGGACAGGCCATGGAGAACTGGGAGCCTTGTTATGCTGATGGGCGGTATGTAAATTGCCAACAGACACTCAAGAGAAGTGTATGGTGTTTCCTGAAACATCTAAAAAACAAAGCAACAGAGCCTAGGGCACTTCCACTTATGGTCCTATAGCATAGGGAAATTAAAATCAAAAAGACACAGCCACCCCAAAGTTTGGGACGCCTCTGTTTACAAGAACCTCGTTTACAGTACAAGTTCAACATCGAAGAAAGTGAAAAATGGATAAAGAAGTTGTGGTATTTACTTACAAAGCAATGTCACTCAGCAATGAAATCTATGTCATCAGGCCCTTAGCAGCACAATGAGTGGATTCAGGTACGATGATTCTAACTGAAATAAGTCACACAGAAAAAGAAACATCATAAGATATCAGTAATACACGGAATGTAAACTTGGCTACACAGGAACTGAATTACAGAACAGAACAGGGTCTCAAATTTAGAAAACCAACTTATGCTTGTTTAAGGGGAAACGTGAGTTGGTGTGCTGCATAAAACCAGAGATTGAAATGAGCACAGATAAAGTTCCTTAAGCCAAATATGGAATAGAAAAGAGCTACTCCTTGTTCAACGAAATGGACTCAACACCGCATATTAAACGCCTAAGAATGTACCTGACTAGTAAGTGTCTTAAATCCTATGGATTGCTATGTCTCCAAAAGAGAATCAAGCGTGTGTACAGGGGCATAAACGCAGCAGTGATAGGATTGGAGAGGTTCGGTGAGCAAATGAAGACCCTTTGAAGTCATATTGCATGGTACACATTCCACGGGTCTCAACTCTCCAGGTTTAAGGTATTCTTCCTTCAGCTAAAACATGCATGTGGAACCCAGAGTATGATCAACCGTGTGAACGGGAGACGTGTTCAAATATGTCTCAGTTTTCCTCCTCTGGTACTCGGGTGCAACTTTCCAGACGCTTTACTAACACTCTCCCCACTTGGAGAGTCAGCGCCTTTAACCTCCTGTTTGGCCCAGTTTGCAATTTCTGCGGAAGATGAACAGGAAAAGGGAGAACCAATGAGAGACTAGCTGGAGGTGTCTGGACGGGCAAATTTAACTCTCATTTCCCACCAAGAAGAGGAAATAACCAAAGGCTCAGCGTGCCGTGCTGGAACCAGATTAGGGCCTGAAGCCACCCTGCGGTGTTGCGGCCAGCTCACAAGAAAGCGAGTTGAAGAAAGGAGCTCAGGGGCACTGTAATTCACAAACCTGCAGAGTTATAACTGACAGCTATCGTCCAAAAATATACTGAAGTAAGGCTGCCAAGAGGACTTGAAAGCGGGGCAGAATTGCAGGAAACCGATTTCAGGAGGTAGACTGGAATTGCATTGAAAGCATAGGAAAAGAGGCAGAACGTCCACAATGATGCACTTGGCCAAAAAGGGCGTATGCGTTTTTTCCTGAATATATTCAGGAAAAAACGCATACGCCCTTTTTGGCCAACCAAGCAAACTTGCAAAGGAAATCTGCACTACAATGAAGTCTCACTTCCCCCCGGTCAAAAGGGCCATCTGAAAAAAGTG
Organism: Globicephala melas; assembly: GCF_963455315.2. Taxonomy (NCBI): domain Eukaryota; kingdom Metazoa; phylum Chordata; class Mammalia; order Artiodactyla; family Delphinidae; genus Globicephala; species Globicephala melas. Next base: position 424,272 of record NW_027207381.1, read on the forward strand.
TAAAATCCAGAAAGGCAGGACAGGCCATGGAGAACTGGGAGCCTTGTTATGCTGATGGGCGGGATGTAAATTGCCAACAGCCACTCGGGAGAAGTGTATGGTGTTTCCTGAAACATCTAAAAAACAAAGCAACAGAGCCTAGGGCACTTCCACTTATGGTCCTATAGCTTAGGGAAATGAAATTCAAAAAGACACAGCCACCCCAAAGTTTGGGACGCCTCTGTTTACAAGAACCTCGTTTACCGTACAAGTTCAATATCACAGAAAGTGAAAAATGGATAAAGAACTTGTGGTACTTACGTACAATGCAGTATCACTCAGCAATGAAATCTATGTCATGAGGCCCGTAGCAGCATAATGAGTGGATTCAGGTACGATGATTCTAACTGAAATAAGTCACACAGAAAAAGAAACATCATAAGATATCAGTAATACACGGAATGTAAACTTGGCTACACAGGAACTGAATTCTAAAACAGAACAGGGTCTCAAATTTAGAAAACCAACTTATGCTTGCTTAAGGGGAAAGGTGAGTTGGGGTGCTGCATAAAACCAGAGATTGAAATGAGCACAGATAAAGTTCCTTAAGCCAAATATGGAATAGACAAGAGCTACTCCTTGCTCAACGAAATGGACTCAACACCGCATATTAAATGCCTAAGAATGTACCTGACTAGTAAGTGTCTTAAAACCTATGGATTGCTATGTCTCCAAAAGAGAATCAAGCGTGTGTACAGGGGCATAAACGCAGCAGTGATAGGATTGGAGAGGTTCGGTGAGCAAATGAAGACCCTTTGAAGTCATATTGCATGGTACCCATTCCACGGGTCTCAACTCTCCAGGTTTAAGGTATTCTTCCTTCAGCTAAAACATGCATGTGGAACCCAGAGTATGATCAACCGTGTGAACGGGAGACGTGTTCAAATATGTCTCAGTTTTCCTCCCCTGGTACTCGGGTGCAACTTTCCAGACGCTTTACTAACACTCTCCCCACTTGGAGAGTCAGCGCCTTTAACCTCCTGTTTGGCCCAGGTTGCAATTTCTGCGGAAGATGAACAGGAATAGGGAGAACCAATGAGAGACTAGCTGGAGGTGTCTGGACGGGCAAATTTAACTCTCATTTCCCACCAGGAAGAGGAAATAACCAAAGGCTCAGCGTGCCGTGCCGGAACCAGATTAGGGCCTGAAGCCATCCTGCGGTGTTGCGGCCAGGTCACAAGAAAGCGAATTGAAGAAAGGAGCTCAGGGGCACTGTAATTCACAAACCTGCAGAGTTATAAATGACAGCTATCGTCCAAAAATATACTGAAGTAAGGCTGCCAAGAGGACTTGAAAGCGGGGCAGAATTGCAGGAAACCGATTTCAGGAGGTAGACTGGAATTGCATTGAAAGCATAGGAAAAGAGGCAGAACGTCCACAATGATGCACTTGGCCAAAAAGGGCGTATGCGTTTTTTCCTGAATATATTCAGGAAAAAACGCATACGCCCTTTTTGGCCAACCAAGCAAGCTTGCAAAGGAAATCTGCACTACAATGAAGTCTCACTTACCCCCGGTCAAAAGGGCCATCTGAAAAAAGTGTAAAATCCAGAAAGGCAGGACAGGCCATGGAGAACTGGAAGCCTTGCTATGCTGATGGGTGGGATATAAACTGCCAACAGACACTCGGGAGAAGTGTATGGTGTTTCCTGAAACATCTAAAAAACAAAGCAACAGAGCCTAGGGCACTTCGACTTATGGTCCTATAGCTTAGGGAAATGAAAATCAAAAAGACACAGCCACCCCAAAGTTGGGGACACCTCTGTTTACAAGAACCTCGTTTACCGTACAAGTTCAATATCACAGAAAGTGAAAAATGGATAAAGAACTTGTGGTACTTACGTACAATGCAGTATCACTCAGCAATGAAATGTATGTCATCAGGCCCTTAGCAGCACAATGAGTGGATCCAGGTATCATGATTCTATCTGAAATAAGTCACACAGAAAAAGAAACATCATAAGATATCAGTAATACACGGAATATAAACTTGGCTACACAGGAACTGAATTACAGAACAGAACAGGGTCTCAAATTTAGAAAACCAACTTATGCTTGCTTAAGGGTAAAGGTGAGTTGGGGTGCTGCATAAAACCAGAGATTGAAATGAGCACAGATAAAGTTCCTTAAGCCAAATATGGAATAGACAAGAGCTACTCCTTGCTCAACGAAATGGACTCAACACCGCATATTAAACGCCTAAGAATGTAACTGACTAGTAAGCTTCTTAAAACCTATGGATTGCTATGTCTCCAAAAGAGAATCAAGTGTGTGTACAGGGGCATAAACGCAGCAGTGATAGGATTGGAGAGGTTCGGTGAGCAAATGAAGACCCTTTGAAGTCATATTGCATGGTACCCATTCCACGGGTTTCAACTACCCAGGTTTAAGGTATTTTTCCTTCAGCTAAAACATGCATGTGGAACCCAGAGTATGATCAACCATGTGAACGGGAGACGTGTTCAAATATGTCTCAGTTTTCGTAGCCTGGTACTCGGGTTCAACTTTCCAGACGCTTTACTAACACTCTCCCCACTTGGAGAGTCAGTCCCTTTAACCTCCTGTTTGGCCCAGTTTGCAATTTCTGCGGAAGATGAACAGGAATAGCGAGAACCAATGAGAGACTAGCTGGAGGTGTCTGGACGGGCAAATTTAACTCTCATTTCCCACCAGGAAGAGGAATTAACCAAAGGCTCAGCGTGCCGTGCCGGAACCAGATTAGGGCCTGAAGCAATCCTGCGGTGTTGCGGCCAGCTCACAAGAAAGTGAGTTGAAGAAAGGAGCTCAGGGGCACTGTAATTCACAAACCTGCAGAGTTATAAATGACAGCTATCGTCCAAAAATATACTGAAGTAAGGCTGCCAAGAGGACTTGAAAGCGGGGCAGAATTGCAGGAAACTGATTTCAGGAGGTAGACTGGAATTGCATTGAAAGCATAGGAAAAGAGGCAGAACGTCCACAATGATGCACTTGGCCAAAAAGTGGGTATGCGTTTTTTCCTGAATATATTCAGGAAAAAACGCATACGCCCTTTTTGGCCAACCAAGCAAGCTCGCAAAGGAAATCTGCACTACAATGAAGTCTCACTTCCCCCCGGTCAAAAGGGCCATCTGAAAAAAGTGTAAAATCCAGAAAGGCAGGACAGGCCATGGAGAACTGGGAGCCTTGTTATGCTGATGGGCGGGATGTAAATTGCCAACAGCCACTCCGGAGAAGTGTATGATGTTTCCTGAAACATCTAAGAAACAAAGCAACAGAGCCTAGGGCACTTCCACTTATGGTCCTATAGCTTAGGGAAATTAAAATAAAAAAGACACAGCCAACCCAAAGTTTTTGAAGCCTCTGTTTACAAGAACCTCGTTTACCGTACAAGTTCAATATCACAGAAAGTGAAAAATGGATAAAGAACTTGTGGTACTTACGTACAATGCAGTATCACTCAGCAATGAAATCTATGTCATCAGGCCCGTAGCAGCATAATGAGTGGATTCAGGTACGATGATTCTAACTGAAATAAGTCACACAGAAAGAGAAACGTCATAAGATATCACTAATACACGGAATGTAAACTTGGCTACACAGGAATTGAATTACAGAACAGAACAGGGTCTCAAATTTAGAAAACCAACTTATGCTTGCTTAAGGGGAAAGGTGAGTTGGGGTGCTGCATAAAACCAGAGATTGAAATGAGCACAGATAAAGTTCCTTAAGCCAAATATGGAATAGGCAAGAGCTACTCCTTGCTCAATGAAATGGACTCAACACCCCATATTAAACGCCTAAGAATGTACCTGACTAGTAAGCTTCTTAAAACCTATGGATTGCTATGTCTCCAAAAGAGAATCAAGCGTGTGTACAGGGGCATAAATGCAGCAGTGATAGGATTGGAGAGGTTCGGTGAGCAAATGAAGACCCTTTGAAGTCATATTGCATGGTACCCATTCCACGGGTCTCAACTCTCCAGGTTTAATGTGTTCTTCCTTCACCTAAAACATGCATGTGGAACCCAGAGTATGATCAACCATGTGAACGGGAGACGTGTTCAAATATGTCTCAGTTTTCCTCCCATGGTACTCGGATTTAACATTCCAGACGCTTTCCTAACACTCTCCCCACTTGGAGAGTCAGCGCCTTTAACCTCCTGTTTGGCCCAGTTTGCAATTTCTGCGGAAGATGAACAGGAATAGCGAGAACCAATGAGAGACTAGCTGGAGGTGTCTGGACAGGCAAATTTAACTCTCATTTCCCACCAGGAAGAGGAATTAACCAAAGGCTCAGCGTGCCGTGCCGGAACCAGATTAGGGCCTGAAGCCATCCTGCGGTGTTGCGGCCAGGTCACAAGAAAGCGAGTTGAAGAAAGGAGCTCAGGGGCACTGTAATTCACAAACCTGCAGAGTTATAAATGACAGCTATCGTCCAAAAATATACTGAAGTAAGGCTGCCAAGAGGACTTGAAAGCGGGGCAGAATTGCAGGAAAACGATTTCAGGAGGTAGACTGGAATTGCATTGAAAGCATAGGAAAAGAGGCAGAACGTCCACAATGATGCACTTGGCCAGAAAGGGCGTATGCGTTTTTTCCTGAATATATTCAGGAAAAAAGGCATACGCCCTTTTTGGCCAACCAAGCAAGCTTGCAATGGAAATCTGCACTACAATGAAGTCTCACTTCCCCCCGGTCAAAAGGGCCATCTGAAAAAAGTGTAAAATCCAGAAAGGCAGGACAGGCCATGGAGAACTGGGAGCCTTGTTATGCTGATGGGCGGGATGTAAATTGCCAACAGCCACTCGGGAGAAGTGTATGGTGTTTCCTGAAACATCTAAAAAACAAAGCAACAGAGCCTAGGGCACTTCCACTCATGGTCCTATAGCTTAGGGAAATTAAAATCAAAAAGACACAGCCACCCCAAAGTTTGGGACGCCTCTGTTTACAAGAACCTCGTTTACCGTACAAGTTCAATATCGCAGAAAGTGAAAAATGGATAAAGAACTTGTGGTACTTACGTACAATGCAGTATCACTCAGCAATGAAATCTATGTCATCAGGCCCGTAGCAGCATAATGAGTGGATTCAGGTACGATGATTCTAACTGAAAAAAGTCACACAGAAAAAGAAACATCATAAGATATCACTAATACACGGAATGTAACCTTGGCTACACAGGAACTGAATTACAGAACAGAACAGGGTCTCAAATTTAGAAAACCAACTTATGCTTGCTTAAGGGGAAAGGTGAGTTGGGGTGCTGCATAAAACCAGAGATTGAAATGAGCACAGATAAACTTCCTTAACCCAAATATGGAATAGAAAAGAGCTACTCCTTGCTCAACGAAATGGACTCAACACCGCATATTAAACGCCTAAGAATGTACCTGACTAGTAAGTATCTTAAAACCTATGGATTGCTATGTCTCCGAAAGAGAATCAAGCATGTGTACAGGGGCATAAACGCAGCAGTGATAGGATTGGAGAGGTTCGGTGAGCAAATGAAGACCCTTTGAAGTCATATTGCATGGTACCCATTCCACGGGTTTCAACTCTCCAGGTTTAAGGTATTCTTCCTTCAGCTAAAACATGCATGTGGAATCCAGAGTATGATCAACCGTGTGAACGGGAGACGTGTTCAAATATGTCTCAGTTTTCGTAGCCTGGTACTCGGGTGCAACATTCCAGACGCTTTACTAACACTCTCCCGACTTGGAGAGTCAGTCCCTTTAACCTCCTGTTTGGCCCAGTTTGCAATTTCTGCGGAAGATGAACAGGAATAGCGAGAACCAATGAGAGACTAGCTGGAGGTGTCTGGACGGGCAAATTTAACTCTCATTTCCCACCAGGAAGAGGAATTAACCAAAGGCTCAGCGTGCCGTGCCGGAACCAGATTAGGGCCTGAAGCCATCCTGCGGTGTTGCGGCCAAGTCACAGGAAAGCGAGTTGAAGAAAGGAGCTCAGGGGCACTGTAATTCACAAACCTGCAGAGTTATAAATGACAGCTATCGTCCAAAAATATACTGAAGTAAGGCTGCCAAGAGGACTTGAAAGTGGGGCAGAATTGCAGGAAACCGATTTCAGGAGGTAGACTGGAATTGCATTGAAAGCATAGGAAAAGAGGCAGAACGTCCACAATGATGCACTTGGCCAAAAAGGGCGTATGCGTTTTTTCCTGAATATATTCAGGAAAAAAGGCATACGCCCTTTTTGGCCAACCAAGCAAGCTTGCAATGGAAATCTGCACTACAATGAAGTCTCACTTCCCCCCGGTCAAAAGGGCCATCTGAAAAAAGTGTAAAATCCAGAAAGGCAGGACAGGCCATGGAGAACTGGGAGCCTTGTTATGCTGATGGGCGGGATGTAAATTGCCAACAGACACTCGGGAGATGTGTATGGTGTTTCCTGAAACATCTAAGAAACAAAGCAACAGAGCCTAGGGCAATTCCACTTATGGTCCTATAGCTTAGGGAAATTAAAATCAAAAAGACACAGCCACCCCAAAGTTTGGGACGCCTCTGTTTACAAGAACCTAGTTTACAGTACAAGTTCAACATCGCAGAAAGTGAAAAATGGATAAAGAAGTTGTGGTATTTACTTACAAAGCAATATCACTCAGCAATGAAATCTATGTCATCAGGCCCTTAGCAGCACAATGAGTGGATTCAGGTATGATGATTCTAACTGAAATAGGTCACACAGAAAAAGAAACATCATAAGATATCAGTAATACACGGAATGTAAACTTGGCTACAGAGGAACTGAATTAAAGAACAGAACAGGGTCTCAAATTTAGAAAACCAACTTATGCTTGCTTAAGGGGAAAGGTGAGTTGGGGTGCTGCATAAAACCAGAGATTGAAATGAGCACAGATAAACTTCCTTAAGCCAAATATGGAATAGACAAGAGCTACTCCTTGCTCAACGAAATGGACTCAACACCCCATATTAAACGCCTAAGAATGTACCTGACTAGTAAGTATCTTAAAACCTATGGATTGCTATGTCTCCGAAAGAGAATCAAGCATGTGTACAGGGGCATAAACGCAGCAGTGATAGGATTGGAGAGGTTCGGTGAGCAAATGAAGACCCTTTGAAGTCATATTGCATGGTACCCATTCCACGGGTTTCAACTACCCAGGTTTAAGGTATTCTTCCTTCAGCTAAATCATGCATGTGGAACCTAGAGTATGATCATCCATGTGATCAGGAGACGCGTTCAAATATGTCTCAGTTTTCATACCCTGGTACTCGGGTGCAACATTCCAGACGCTTTACTAACACTCTCCCGACTTGGAGAGTCAGTCTCTTTAACCTCCTGTTTGGCCCAGGTTGCAATTTCTGCGGAAGATGAACAGGAATAGCGAGAACCAATGAGAGACTAGCTGGAGGTGTCTGGACGGGCAAATTTAACTCTCATTTCCCACCAGGAAGAGGAATTAACCAAAGGCTCAGCGTGCCGTGCCGGAACCAGATTAGGGCCTGAAGCCATCCTGCGGTGTTGCGGCCAGGTCACAAGAAAGCGAGTTGAAGAAAGGAGCTCAGGGGCACTGTAATTCACAAACCTGCAGAGTTATAAATGACAGCTATCGTCCAAAAATATACTGAAGTAAGGCTGCCAAGAGGACTTGAAAGCGGGGCAGAATTGCAGGAAACCGATTTCAGGAGGTAGACTGGAATTGCATTGAAAGCATAGGAAAAGAGGCAGAACGTCCACAATGATGCACTTGGCCAAAAAGGGCGTATGCCTTTTTTCCTGAATATATTCAGGAAAAAACGCATACGCCCTTTTTGGCCAACCAAGCAAGCTTGCAAAGGAAATCTGCACTAAAACGAAGTCTCACTTCCCCCCGGTCAAAAGGGCCATCTGAAAAAAGTGTAAAATCCAGAAAGGCAGGACAGGCCATGGAGAACTGGGAACCTTGTTATGCTGATGGGCGGGATGTACACTGCCAACAGCCACTCGGGAGAAGTGTATGGTGTTTCCTGAAACATCTAAAAAACAAAGCAACAGAGCCTAAGGCACTTCCACTTATGGTCCTATAGCTTAGGGAAATTAAAATCAAAAAGACACAGCCACCCCAAAGTTTGGGACACCTCTGTTTACAAGAACCTCATTTACAGTACAAGTTCAATATCACAGAAAGTGAAAAATGGATAAAGAACTTGTGGTACTTACGTACAATGCAGTATCACTCAGCAATGAAATCTATGTCAACTGGCCCATAGCATCATAATGAGTGGATTGAGGTACGATGACTCTAACTGAAATAAGTCACACAGAAAAAGAAACATCATAAGATATCACTAATACACGGAATGTAAACTTGGCTACACAGGAACTGAATTCCAAAACAGAACAGGGTCTCAAATTTAGAAAACCAACTTATGCTTGCTTAAGGGGAAAGGTGAGTTGGGGTGCTGCATAAAACCAGAGATTGAAATGAGCACAGATAAAGTTCCTTAAGCCAAATATGGAATAGACAAGAGCTACTCCTTGCTCAACGAAATGGACTCAACACCCCATATTAAACGCCTAAGAATGTACCTGACTAGTAAGTATCTTAAAACCTATGGATTGCTATGTCTCCAAAAGAGAATCAAGCGTGTGTACAGGGGCATAAACGCAGCAGTGATAGGATTGGAGAGGTTCGGTGAGCAAATGAAGACCCTTTGAAGTCATATTGCATGGTACCCATTCCACGGGTTTCAACTACCCAGGTTTAAGGTATTCTTCCTTCAGCTAAAACGTGCATGTGGAACCCAGAGTATGATCAACCATGTGATCGGGAGACATGTTCAAATATGTCTCAGTTTTCCTCCCATGGTACTCGGGTGCAACATTGCAGATGCTTTACTAACACTCTCCCCACTTGGAGAGTCAGCGCCTTTAACCTCCTGTTTGGCCCAGTTTGCAATTCCTGTGGAAGATGAACAGGAATAGGGAGAACCAATGAGAGACTAGCTGGAGGTGTCTGGACGGGCAAATTTAACTCTCATTTCCCACCAGGAGGAAGAAACAACCAAAGGCTCAGCGTGCCGTGCCGGAACCAGATTAGGGCCTGAAGCCATCCTGCGGTGTTGCGGCCAGGTCACAAGAAAGCGAGTTGAAGAAAGGAGCTCAGGGGCACTGTAATTCACAAACCTGCAGAGTTATAAATGACAGCTATCGTCCAAAAATATACTGAAGTAAGGCTGCCAAGAGGACTTGAAAACGGGTCAGAATTGCAGGAAACCGATTTCAGGAGGTAGACTGGAATTGCATTGAAAGCATAGGAAAAGAGGTAGAACGTCCACAATGATGCACTTGGCCAAAAAGGGCGTATGCGTTTTTTCCTGAATATATTCAGGAAAAAACGCATAGGCACTTTTTGGTCAACCAAGCAAACTTGCAAAGGAAATCTGCACTACAATGAAGTCTCACTTCCCCCCGGTCAAAAGGGCCATCTGAAAAAAGTGTAAAATCCAGAAAGGCAGGACAGGCCATGGAGAACTGGGAGGCTTGTTATGCTGATGGGCGGGATGTAAATTGCCAACAGACACTCGGGAGAAGTGTATGGTGTTTCCTGAAACATCTAAGAAACAAAGCAACAGAGCCTAGGACACTTCCACTTATGGTCCTATAGCTTAGGGAAATTAAAATCAAAAAGACACAGCCACCCCAAAGTTTGGGACGCCTCTGTTTACAAGAACCTCGTTTACAATACAAGTTCAACATCGCAGAAAGTGAAAAATGGATAAAGAAGTTGTGGTATTTACTTACAAAGCAATGTCACTCAGCAATGAAATCTATGTCATCAGGCCCTTAGCAGCACAATGAGTGGATTCAGGTACGATGATTCTAACTGAAATAAGTCACACAGAAAAAGAAACATCATAAGATATCAGTAATACACGGAATGTAAACTTGGCTACACAGGAACTGAATTACAGAACAGAACAGGGTCTCAAATTTAGAAAACCAACTTATGCTTGTTTAAGGGGAAACGTGAGTTGGTGTGCTGCATAAAACCAGAGATTGAAATGAGCACAGATAAAGTTCCTTAAGCCAAATATGGAATAGAAAAGAGCTACTCCTTGTTCAACGAAATGGACTCAACACCGCATATTAAACGCCTAAGAATGTACCTGACTAGTAAGTATCTTAAAACCTATGGATTGCTATGTCTCCAAAAGAGAATCAAGCGTGTGTACAGGGGCATAAACGCAGCAGTGATAGGATTGGAGAGGTTCGGTGAGCAAATGAAGACCCTTTGAAGTCATATTGCATGGTACCCATTCCACGGGTTTCAACTCTCCAGGTTTAAGGTATTCTTCCTTCAGCTAAAACATGCATGTGGAACCTAGAGTATGATCAACCATGTGATCGGGAGACGTGTTCAAATATGTCTCAGTTTTCCTCACCTGGTACTCGGGTGCAACATTCCAGACGCTGTACTAACACCCTCCCCACTTGGAGAGTCAGTGCCTTTAACCTCCTGTTTGGCCCAGTTTGCAATTCCTGTGGAAGATGAACAGGAATAGGGAGAACCAATGAGAGACTAGCTGGAGGTGTCTGGACGGGCAAATTTAACTCTCATTTCCCACCAGGAAGAAGAAACAACCAAAGGCTCAGCGTGCCGTGCCGGAACCAGATTAGGGCCTGAAGCCATCCTGCGGTGTTGCGGCCAGCTCACAAGAAAGCGAGTTGAAGAAAGGAGCTCAGGGGCACTGTAATTCACAAACCTGCAGAGTTATAAATGACAGCTATCGTCCAAAAATATACTGAAGTAAGGCTGCCAAGAGGACTTGAAAGCGGGTCAGAATTGCAGGAAACCGATTTCAGGAGGTAGACTGGAATTGCATTGAAAGCATAGGAAAAGAGGCAGAACGTCCACAATGATGCACTTGGCCAAAAAGGGCGTATGCGTTTTTTCCTGAATATATTCAGGAAAAAACGCATACGCACTTTTTGGTCAACCAAGCAAACTTGCAAAGGAAATATGCACTACAATGGAGTCTCACTTCCCCCCGGTCAAAAGGGCCATCTGAAAAAAGTGTAAAATCCAGAAAGGCAGGACAGGCCATGGAGAACTGGGAGCCTTGTTATGCTGATGGGCGGGATGTAAATTGCCAACAGACACTCGGGAGAAGTGTATGGTGTTTCCTGAAACATCTAAGAAACAAAGCAACAGAGCCTAGGGCACTTCCACTTATGGTCCTATAGCTTAGGGAAATTAAAATCAAAAAGACACAGCCACCCCAAAGTTTGGGACGCCTCTGTTTACAAGAACCTCGTTTACAGTACAAGTTCAACATCGCAGAAAGTGAAAAATGGATAAAGAAGTTGTGGTATTTACTTACAAAGCAATGTCACTCAGCAATGAAATCTATGTCATCAGGCCCTTAGCAGCACAATCAGTGGATTCAGGTACGATGATTCTAACTGAAATAAGTCACACAGAAAAAGAAAGATCATAAGATATCAGTAATACACGGAATGTAAACTTGGCTACACAGGAACTGAATTACAGAACAGAACAGGGTCTCAAATTTAGAAAACCAACTTATGCTTGCTTAAGGGGAAAGGTGAGTTGGGGTGCTGCATAAAACCAGAGATTGAAATGAGCACAGATAAAGTTCCTTAAGCCAAATATGGAATAGACAAGAGCTACTCCTTGCTCAACGAAATGGACTCAACACCGCATATTAAACGCCTAAGAATGTACCTGACTAGTAAGTGTCTTAAAACCTATGGATTGCTATGTCTCCAAAAGAGAATCAAGCATGTGTACAGGGGCATAAACGCAGCAGTGATAGGACTGGAGAGGTTCGGTGAGCAAATGAAGACCCTTTGAAGTCATATTGCATGGTATCCATTACACGGGTCTCAACTCTCCAGGTTTAAGGTATTCTTCCTTCAGCTAAAACATGCATGTGGAACCGAGAGTATGATCAACCGTGTGAATGGGAGACGTGTTCAAATATGTCTCAGTTTTCCTCCCCTGGTACTCCGGTGCAACATTCCAGACGCTTTACTAACACTCTCCCCACTTGGAGAGTCAGCGTCTTTAACCTCCTGTTTGGCCCAGTTTGCAATTTCTGCGGAAGATGAACAGGAATAGGGAGAACCAATGAGAGACTAGCTGGAGGTGTCTGGACGGGCAAATTTAACTCTCATTTCCCACCAGGAAGCGGAAATAACCAAAGGCTCAGTGTGCCGTGCCGGAACCAGATTAGGGCCTGAAGCCATCCTGCGGTGTTGCGGCCAGCTCACAAGAAAGCGAGTTGAAGAAAGGAGCTCAGGGGCACTGTAATTCACAAACCTGCAGAGTTATAAATGACAGCTATCGTCCAAAAATATACTGAAGTAAGGCTGCCAAGAGGACTTGAAAGCGGGGCAGAATTGCAGGAAACCGATTTCAGGAGGTAGACTGGAATTGCATTGAAAGCATAGGAAAAGAGGCAGAACGTCCACAATGATGCACTTGGCCAAAAAGGGCGTATGCGTTTTTTCCTGAATATATTCAGGAAAAAACGCATACGACCTTTTTGGCCAACCAAGCAAACTTGCAAAGGAAATCTGCACTACAATGAAGTCTCACTTCCCCCCGGTCAAAAGGGCCATCTGAAAAAAGTGTAAAATCCAGAAAGGCAGGACAGGCCATGGAGAACTGGGAGCCTTGTTATGCTGATGGGCGGTATGTAAATTGCCAACAGACACTCAAGAGAAGTGTATGGTGTTTCCTGAAACATCTAAAAAACAAAGCAACAGAGCCTAGGGCACTTCCACTTATGGTCCTATAGCATAGGGAAATTAAAATCAAAAAGACACAGCCACCCCAAAGTTTGGGACGCCTCTGTTTACAAGAACCTCGTTTACAGTACAAGTTCAACATCGAAGAAAGTGAAAAATGGATAAAGAAGTTGTGGTATTTACTTACAAAGCAATGTCACTCAGCAATGAAATCTATGTCATCAGGCCCTTAGCAGCACAATGAGTGGATTCAGGTACGATGATTCTAACTGAAATAAGTCACACAGAAAAAGAAACATCATAAGATATCAGTAATACACGGAATGTAAACTTGGCTACACAGGAACTGAATTACAGAACAGAACAGGGTCTCAAATTTAGAAAACCAACTTATGCTTGTTTAAGGGGAAATGTGAGTTGGTGTGCTGCATAAAACCAGAGATTGAAATGAGCACAGATAAAGTTCCTTAAGCCAAATATGGAATAGAAAAGAGCTACTCCTTGTTCAACGAAATGGACTCAACACCGCATATTAAACGCCTAAGAATGTACCTGACTAGTAAGTGTCTTAAATCCTATGGATTGCTATGTCTCCAAAAGAGAATCAAGCGTGTGTACAGGGGCATAAACGCAGCAGTGATAGGATTGGAGAGGTTCGGTGAGCAAATGAAGACCCTTTGAAGTCATATTGCATGGTACACATTCCACGGGTCTCAACTCTCCAGGTTTAAGGTATTCTTCCTTCAGCTAAAACATGCATGTGGAACCCAGAGTATGATCAACCGTGTGAACGGGAGACGTGTTCAAATATGTCTCAGTTTTCCTCCTCTGGTACTCGGGTGCAACTTTCCAGACGCTTTACTAACACTCTCCCCACTTGGAGAGTCAGCGCCTTTAACCTCCTGTTTGGCCCAGTTTGCAATTTCTGCGGAAGATGAACAGGAAAAGGGAGAACCAATGAGAGACTAGCTGGAGGTGTCTGGACGGGCAAATTTAACTCTCATTTCCCACCAAGAAGAGGAAATAACCAAAGGCTCAGCGTGCCGTGCTGGAACCAGATTAGGGCCTGAAGCCACCCTGCGGTGTTGCGGCCAGCTCACAAGAAAGCGAGTTGAAGAAAGGAGCTCAGGGGCACTGTAATTCACAAACCTGCAGAGTTATAACTGACAGCTATCGTCCAAAAGTATACTGAAGTAAGGCTGCCAAGAGGACTTGAAAGCGGGGCAGAATTGCAGGAAACCGATTTCAGGAGGTAGACTGGAATTGCATTGAAAGCATAGGAAAAGAGGCAGAACGTCCACAATGATGCACTTGGCCAAAAAGGGCGTATGCGTTTTTTCCTGAATATATTCAGGAAAAAACGCATAAGCCCTTTTTGGCCAACCAAGCAAGCTTGCAAAGGAAATCTGCACTACAATGAAGTCTCACTTCCCCCCGGTCAAAAGGGCCATCTGAAAAAAGTGTAAAATCCAGAAAGGCAGGACAGGCCATGGAGAACTGGGAGCCTTGTTATGCTGATGGGCGGGATGTAAATTGCCAACAGACACTCGGGAGAAGTGTATGGTGTTTCCTGAAACATCTAAAAAACAAAGCAACAGAGCCTAGGGCACTTCCACTTATGGTCCTATAGCTTAGGGAAATTAAAATCAAAAAGACACAGCCACCCCAATGTTTGGTACGCCTCTGTTTACAAGAACCTCATTTACAGTACAAGTTCAACATCGCAGAAAGTGAAAAATGGATAAAGACGTTGTGGTATATACTTACAAAGCAGTATCACTCAGCAATGAAATCTATGTCATCAGGCCCTTAGCAGCATAATGAGTGGATTCAGGTATGATGATTCTAACTGAAATAAGTCACACAGAAAAAGAAACATCATAAGATATCAGTAATACACGGAATGTAAACTTGGCTACACAGGAAATGAATTACAGAACAGAACAGGGTCTCAAATTTAGAAAACCAACTTATGCTTGCTTAAGGGTAAAGGTGAGTTGGGGTGCTGCATAAAACCAGAGATTGAAATGAGCACAGATAAAGTTCCTTAAGCCAAATATGGAATAGACAAGAGCTACTCCTTGCTCAACGAAATGGACTCAACACCGCATATTAAACGCCTAAGAATGTACCTGACTAGTAAGTATCTTAAAACCTATGGATTGCTATGTCTCCAAAAGAGAATCAAGCATGTGTACAGGGGCATAAACGCAGCAGTGATAGGATTGGAGAGGTTCGGTGAGCAAATGAAGACCCTTTGAAGTCATATTGCATGGTACCCATTCCACGGGTCTCAACTCTCCAGGTTTAAGGTATTCTTCCTTCAGCTAAGACATGCATGTGGAGCCCAGAGTATGATCAACCATGTGAATGGGAGACATGTTCAAATATGTCTCAGTTTTCCTCCCCTGGTACTCGGGTGCAACATTCCAGATGCTTTACTAACACTCTCCCCACTTGGAGAGTCAGCGCCTTTAACCTCCTGTTTGCCCCAGTTTGCAATTTCTGCAGAAGATGAACAGGAATAGGGAGAACCAATGAGAGACTAGCTGGAGGTGTCTGGACGGGCAAATTTAACTCTCATTTCCCACCAGGAAGAGGAAATAACCAAAGGCTCAGCATGCCGTGCCGCAACCAGATTAGGGCCTGAAGCCATCCTGCGGTGTTGCGGCGAGCTCAAAAGAAAGCGAGTTGAAGAAAGGAGCTCAGGGGCACTGTAATTCACAAACCTGCAGAGTTATAAATGACAGCTATCGTCCAAATATATACTGAAGTAAGGCTGCCAAGAGGACTTGAAAGAGGGGCAGAATTGCAGGAAACCGATTTCAGGAGGTAGACTGGAATTGCATTGAAAGCATAGGAAAAGAGGCAGAACGTCCACAATGATGCACTTGGCCAAAAAGTGCGTATGCGTTTTTTCCTGAATATATTCAGGAAAAAACGCATACGTCCTTTTTGGCCAACCAAGCAAGCTTGCAAAGGAAATCTGCACTACAATGAAGTCTCACTTCCCCCCGGTCAAAAGGGCCATCTGAAAAAAGTGTAAAATCCAGAAAGGCAGAACAGGCCATGGAGAACTGGGAGCCTTGTTAGGCTGATGGGCGGGATGTAAATTGCCAACAGCCGCTCTGTAGAAATGTATGGTGTTTCCTGAAACATCTAAAAAACAAAGCAACAGAGCCTAGGGCACTTCCACTTATGGTCCTATAGCTTAGGGAAATTAAAATCAAAAAGACACAGCCACCCCAAAATTTGGGACGGCTCTTTTTACAGGAATCTCTTCTGCGGCACAAGTTAAATATCCCAGAGAGCAAATAATGGATAAAGAAGTTGCGGTACTTATGTACAACAGAATACCACTCAGCAATGAAATCTATGTCACCAGGCCCGTACCAGCATAATGAGTGGATTGAGGCACGATGATTCTAAGTGAAATAAGTCACACAGAAAAAGAAACATCATAAGATATCACTAATACACGGAATGTGAACTTGGCTACACATGAACTGAATTACAAAACAGAACAGGGTCTCAAATTTAGAAAACCAACTTATGCTTGCTTAAGGGGGAAGGTGAGTTGGGGTGCTGCATAAAAGCAGAGTTTGAAATTAGCACAGATGCCGTTCCATAAGCCAAATATGTAATACACAAGACCTACCCCTTGCTCAACGAAATGGATTCAACAATGGGGTATCACCTCACACCTGGTAGAATAGGCATCATAGAAAATCTACAAACAAAAAATGCTGGAAAGGGTGTGGAGAAAAGGAACCCTCTTCCACTATTGTTGGGAATATAAATTGATACAGTCATTATGGAGAACAATATGGAATTTCTTAAGAAACTAACAATAGAATTACCATATGATACAGCAATCCCAGTACTGGACATATACCCAGACAAAACCATAAATCAAAAAGAGTCATTCACCGCAATGCTCATTGCATCACTATTTACAATATCGAGGTAATGGAAGCAACCTAAATGCCCACAGACAGACGAATGCATAAAGCTGTGGTACATATATAAAATGGAATATTACTAAGCCATGAAAAGGAATGAAATTGGGTCATTTGTAGAGACGTCGATGGATCTAGAGACTGTCATACAGAGTGAAGTAAGTCAGAAAGAGAAAAACAAATCTTGTATATTCATGCATATATGTGGAACCTAGAAAAACTGTACAGATTAACCATTTTGCAAGGCATAAATAGAGCAACAGATGTAGACAACAAACGTATGGACAACAAGGGGGGAAAGCTGTTGGGGGGGTGGTGGTGGGAGGAGTTGAGAGACTGGGATTGGCATGTATACATTTATATGTATAAAATAGATAACCAATAAGAACCTGCTGTATAAAAATATAAAATAAAATTCAAAATTAAAAAGAAATAAAATTTAAAAAATAAAACAGAAAAAACAATTATTCCCTGCACATACATGTATTTATATGAATAAATTATTTCCATGTTTATATCTGTAAATACAAAAAAGAGGAATAAAATCTACCTTGAACCAAAAACGAAAAAGAGAAAAAAACACAGAACCCACCAGTTACACAGAGGAAAACCGTATCAGGGCACTTGTTCCAGTTGTAAACAATTCTGAAGTTGGTCAGTGGTGGGGAATCGTCTCCCATTCAGCCAGCAGCCCCTATGCAACAAGCGTCCTCATTGCAAAGCTGGGGCACCGTGCCGAGGCATCTGTGAGTAAACGTGAGCTGAGCCCCAGGCCAGTTGCTGCTGAACTATTCCCACCCGTCCCAGGTAAAACACCTGAATATATACAAGGACTTGAAAGCCTAGAGGAAGGGCCATAGAGCCACACGAGTGACAGCATGCCGGCCGACTTGGTGCCTGCAGGCCAGCCAGGATGGTCCTGGCCCTGGGTGCTCTTCTGGAAGATTTCCATTTCCCTGCCTGAGATACCCGTCCTGTCCCTGCCCCCACTGCTTTTTTCCTTCCTCACCTCTGCCCAGGGAGAAATTCCAGCAGCAGGTATGGGTGACACATCCTCTTCTTTAGCAGGTGGCAGCCTGGCAACTGCTGCAGAAAGTCCAGCAGAGCCCCACTCACACTGGGCCACCCACAAAGCTGTGGCCTCTCACTCCCTCCCACCAGCCCAGCCCCGAGACTGCTGACAGGGCAGAGAAAATGGCGTCAGGCACGGCTGCAGGGGCTCTTGCTGCCTGGAGTGGTATTTATATTGATCTCAACCCAGGCACACCTGGGGAGGGCTGGCCGGCACGGTAAGGCTGCCCAGGTCAGCCAATCATCACCCCTCAGGGGCTCACAGTTGCAGAAAATGGAACTTGCTGAACCGGCCAGGTCCAAGGAACAGGTGTGGGCTCCTGAGAGTCAGGATAGACAAGGGGCTGCAGCTTTGGCTTGTTTTCTAATCATTTTATCTGGCCCATGAGTGGGAGACAACTTCAAGAAAACCCTCTCCTAATGAGAGGAACCCAGGAGTCAGGGAGAGGAGGGGTGGGTGGTGGTTGGAGACAGAGGCCTGGTGCCCCGGGTGCAGTGGAAGTCTCTGGAAGACCAGGTGGAGGGAGGCCTCACGGAGTGATGCCCAGGGTCACAGACCTGTCGCAGCTGCTGTTTGTTAGTTCAAGTCCTGCTCTGAGGTGCTCTGTGTCAGCTCTGAGCGACAGGTGAGCTGGGGGTGCTCTGCAATGAGGGCTATGTGCACGGTTCCCGTGTGCCCAGCCCTGCCACGGTACCTGCAAGGGTAGCTCTGTATCCTGGGAGGGGCCTGACCACGAGAGCCCCGTGGGCTGGGGTGGGGGTGGGGTACCTGCCCAGGTGAGCTCCATATTCTGGGATTGGTCTGACCACGAGAGCCCCATGGGCTGCTGGGGACCTGGTAAAGGATGTCAGGACAGTCAGTGAAGCCACCGAGGATATACCTCCAGTTGCTCCTAATTCCTACACCCTGCTGGTCATTCTACCAACCACCAGGACATGGTATTCTGTATTAGTCTTCAATGATGCCTTCTTTTGTATTCCATTAGTCCCAGAGTCACAAGAAATTTTGGCTTGTGAGTGGCAGGACTCAACATACAACTAAAACAATACTTCCGGGCCGTCTGGCCCCAAGGGTGCAAAAATTCCCACACCGTCTTTGGGGAAAGCTTAGCTAAAGACCTAAAAGTTCTACCTCTGGAAAAGGAAACCCTCCTTCAATATGCAGACGACATTCTGATCGCCAGCCCTACTAAGGAGGCCTCTGAACTACCAAGCCAATAAAGGATAGAAGTTGTCCAAGAAAAAGCTCAAATATCACAGACTGCGGTGACCTGCCTGGGCTTCATTCTCACAGAAGGTCAGAGAAGCCCATCCCAGGAAAGGGAAGAAACCATTTTCAGCCTTACCCCTTTCTAAAACTAGAAGACAGCTTAGGGGTTCCTGGGGAGGCCAGGGTTTGCTGCTTCTGGATCCCTAACTACAGTCTACTAGCTGGGCCTCTATATGAAACACTGAAAGGAAAAGATGATGATCCTTTTGAATAGAATCCAGAAGTGGCCTTTCAAGAATGGAAAGAGCAGTCAATTCAGACCCTTGCCCTGGAACTCCCTAATTTAGCTAAACCCTTTGACCTTTACATTCCCGGTGAAAGGTGAATCGCCATTGGAGAATTAGTGCAAAAACTGGGACCACTTGAAATGGAACAATGCAAGAATGCCATCCAGGTAGGATAAACTACGGTCACTAAGGGGCTTGGCCCACTGCCACATCTGGCCAAGATACTGGCGGTATCTAAAAACCTGGAAATCAGCAGCCCAAAAGGCCACCTCCCTCCTAAGGGAAAAGGACCCCACGTGGTGATCCTAACCACCAACCATGCCCTGAAGTTGCAGGGTTCGCTCCGTGGGCACACCGACCTCGAGTGAGGAGGCCCTCCAACTCCAACATCCAGAGAGATAACCGGGGGCAACAGGGCACCATGACGACTCGTGTGAACATCACTTGACCTGGAGTTTCTCTCATAAAACAACAAGAGTGTGTCCCAAAAGAGTAGACTACTGCTTGCAGGACTTACTGCACCCAGAGGGGAGCTAATAATCTGGGCGGGGGAACCGTATACCACACTGTCACCATAGAAAAGCCTACAGACACCGTGATGATGGTGACCAATAAGACCGGCTGGACTCCTGTTTACTTCAAAAGGCTGTTGACTCAGTAGCCATCATGGTCCTTGATCACCACTGACCCTGGACTGTCTGGGAGTTGAGCGGGCAGGGCTCTGACACCTGGTGCTGTTTGTACGTTAATTCAGGGGCCTAACTGAAGAAAGCGCAGACTACTGGTCAGAGCATCTAGGCTGGCAGAAACGGTCAGCCTAAGGTGGCCGAACAAATGTGGGGCGGGGTGAAACCGGCCCCCACAGCGTCTCTGCACATCTCTTTCCTGGACCCTTAAAGGTCATTAGAATCTATAACACTTCCAATGCTGGTGCTCAGGTGGACGAGCAGGGAGGCAGGGGTCCTGGGGACAATCAACGTCACCGGGAGGCTGCTGGGGAGAAGCTCTGACCCTCGCCCCAGGGTATGAGGGCTCCCAACTCAGCACTCAGCAGTTACAGAAGAAGGGTCTGCACCCTCAGCACTCCAAGAATGAGGAACGGGACAAAAGGCAGAGGAGGGGTTTGTCCCCAGCAAAGCCCATTAAAAATCCCTGGGAGATAAAAATAGAATCTGGGCAA
This sequence comes from Globicephala melas, assembly GCF_963455315.2. Classification (NCBI taxonomy): domain Eukaryota; kingdom Metazoa; phylum Chordata; class Mammalia; order Artiodactyla; family Delphinidae; genus Globicephala; species Globicephala melas. The sequence goes on from NW_027207381.1 coordinate 444,736, forward strand.
TAAAGTCAAGTCTAACCTTTTCTATCCTTTGTGCTTTGTCTAATTTCACGTGCTCCTAGGGTCCCGCATGCAGAGGTTCCACACCCGGCACTTCAGACCAGATTTCCTAGTGCAGAATGGCTGGGTCGACACCTCAGCTCCTGGGGCCCAGTGCAGACTCCACGATATAGAGCCTGAGCTACAGCCAACCCGGCCCTCGAGAGCTCCGCCGCCTCCCTCCCTCCCACTGACTCTGACAGGATCTCTACACAGCAGCCCAGCCCACAGCCCACGGGGTAGTGCATGCTCTCACCTCTCCATTCTCTGATCAAAATATAAAGTTTCCTTTGCTTGTGAACCAAACTCAGTCTCGATCTGTTGGCCCCAATGACACTGGGCAGGGGGACACTTGTTGGGGTCCACTCTGGAGGATCAGTAACAGAAATTGAGACTATTGTAACCTCAATGAACAGATGTGTGAGCCAAACTGTAGTTAACATAGAACAGTGTATAAGGCTCGGGTAAAATAAGATGTTTCTAACACTTCCATTTGATATTTCCATCACTTTTTATAAGCAAGTTCAGTGAAAAGGTTTGTCTTATTTGTCAGGTCAATATTAGAGAAACGAAGTGATTTCTTTCCAAGGATGTACATCTAATAATCTTGGTTAAACCTTCAATCTTGTTTTAAATGCTTTTCCATTGAAAATGATACCTCTCTTTCAGCTCCCCCACTTCTGAGAAGTATAAAATCTTATAATTTATTATTACCAAAGGGGAAAGGTGGGAGGAGGGATAAATTAACAGTTTGGAATTAACACATACACACTGCTATGTATAAAATAGATCATCAACAAGGAACTACTGTATAGCACAGGGAACTACACTCAACATTTTGCAATAACCTATAAGGGGAAATAATCTGAAAAAGAATAGATATTTTTATTGACATCATCTATCAATGATAGTTAAAGTGTAGCCTAAGGGAAGCTGGTGGTGAGTGCTTCTGACCCTGAAGACTTCAATCATCTAAAGTTTGGACTCTGCCTACTTCCCAAGGCCCTTAATGAACATATGTGTAGCCGTAGCTTAAAAACTTCCCCAGTTTGGGTTTCGGGGAGACACTGATTTTGAAAAAGCCCTGGTGTTCTCCTTACATGAATGGGACTCTTCCTACTGCTAAAACATGGCTGTCACACCCAGAGGATGGTATACCGTCTGATCGGGAAGAGTTTGGAAAAGGCATCTCATCTCCTCATCTCCTGGTGCTCGGGTTCACCCCTCCAGCGTCTTTACTAACAGTCTCCCCACTTGGAGATGTCAGCACTGTCAACATCCTGTTGCGTACAGTTTGGAATTTGTCCAGAGGATGAAGCGGAAGGATGAGGAACAATGAGAGACAAGTCTTAGGTGTTCAGACAGGCACATGTCACTCTAATTTCCAATCAGGAAGACGAATTGACCAAAGGCTAGGGTTGCCCATGGAAACAGTATAGGGCTTGAGGAAATCCCGCTGCTTTGTGGCCAGTTCCCATAAACACAAGTTGAACAATGGAACTCAGGGGCAGTAAAATTCACAAAACTGCAGAGTTGAAAATATCCATCACTGAAAAATGTCTTGAGGAAAGTCAGAGAAAAGGACTTGTAAGCAAGGGAGAATGGCAGGAAAGGGATTTGAGGAGGTAGAAAGGACTCGCCATTAAGCACAAGAAAAGGAGCTGAACATTGCCAACATTGCAGTTGGCCAAAAAGGGTGTATGCGTTTTTTTTCTGTATATATTCAAGAAAAGGGCATACACTTTTTTAGCCAACCAAACAGGTGGGCACTGGAAGTCAATACTACAAAAGATATCACTTCGCATCAGTCAGAAGAGCCATCCTCATAAAGCGTAAACAACAGAAATGCAGGACAGGGCAACGAGAAGAGGGAGCCCTGTGAGACTTATAGTGGAAATGTATATTGCCAACGGCCATTCTGGAGAAGTGTATTGTGTTTACTAAAGCATCTAAAAAATGAGCTACAGAGCATAGGGCACTTGCACTCATGGGCGTATATCTTGGGAAAAACAAAAATCGAGAGGACACAGGCACCCCAATGTTTACCCCCTCTCTGTTTAAAAGATCCTCGACTAGGATATAACTTAAATGTCTCTGGAGGGAAAAAATGGATAGAGATGTGGTACTTAGGTAGAGTGGAATATTATTCAGCCTGGAAATCAATGAAATATGGCCAGTTGTAACAACTCCGGAGGAGTTACGTATGATCATTCTAAGTGACAGAATTCAAAAAGAAAAAGACACATATCATAAGATATCACTTAAAGGTGGAATCCAAAATGGCTACACATGAAATAAATTACAAAACAAAAACATAGTCAAATATGTAGAAAACACGCATAAGGCTGCTAAACGGGAAAGGTGGGGAGGGGTGAGGCATCATCCAGGAGGTTGAAATTAGCAAAGATACCATTCCAAATACCAAACTGATAATCAACAAGGCCTACACGGTAGCTAAAAGAACTGCACTCAGCACACTCAAGTCACCGGAAAAGAATATATACGACTGGTAAGAATCTGAAAAAGAATTTATTGATGACTCTCTGTACGTGAATCAAGTGGATGTACAGCAGCAAGAAACAGAGCTTTGAAAATCAGCTGTAACCAATATAGTAATAAATTGAAAAAAATAAATGACAGAGAGACAGAGAAAACCTCTTACAACTTTTCCTCAGGGACGGTGATGCAACATGGATTGAACACATCTAGACCCACAGCAGGATGAGACATAAGGCTGGAAACTGTTTGCGCTAAGAGAAATGTGAGGTTGGGTGAGGAAATGCACACCCTTTAAAGTAATACTACCTGGTACCCATTCAATGGGTCCCAAATCTGCAGGTTCAAGGGATCTTCCTACAGCTAAAACATGCATGGAAAACCCAGAGGACTGTACACCATGTGATCGGGAGATGTGTCTAAAATGCACCTCATTTATCCTCTCCTGGTGCTCCTGTTCACCATTCCAGCCACGTTACTTAGAATCTCCCCACTTGGAGAATCAGCACATTTCAACTTCTGTTTCACACATTTTGCAAATTGTGAGGAGGATGAACGGGAAGAGGGGGAACCAATGAGAGAATAGTTGTAGGGGTTTGGACGGGCACATATCACTCTAATTTCCCATTAAGAATAAGAATTAAAGAAAGGCTCAGCCTGCCTCGCCGGAGCCAAAATAGAGCCTGAAGCAATCCTGCCGGTTTGAGGCCAGCTCACAAAAGAACAACTTAAAAAATGGAGCTCAGGGTCACTGCAATTCACAAACCTGCAGAGTTATAAATGAAAACTAACGTCCAAAAATATGTTGAGGTAAGGCAAAGAAGAGGATCTGAATGCAAGACAGAATTGCAAGAAACAGATTTCAAGAGATAGATTGGACTCGTCTTTAACGCACATGAAAAGCGGCAGAATTTCGACAATGATGCAGTTGGCCCAAAAGGGCGTATGCGTTTTTTCCTGATTATATCCAGGAAAAAACGCATACGCACTTTATGGGCAACGAAGCAAGCAAGCAATGCAAATGTGCACAACAAAGAAGTCTCACTTCCCACCGGTCAAAAGGGCCATCCTAAAAAATTGTAAAAACCAGAAATGCAGGACAGGCCATGGAGAACAGGGAGCCTTTATACGCTGATGGGCAGTGTGTGAACTGCCGAGAGCCACTCTGGAGAAGTGTATGGTGGTTCCTAAATCATCTAAAAAACAGAGCTACAGAGCATAGGACACTTCCAATCATGGGAGTATATCTAGGGAAGTCTAAAAATCAACAAGACACAAGCACACCACAGTTTAGGGCTACTCTGTTTACAAGAACCTCAACTTCAGTACACCTTAAATATCCCAGGAAAGAGAACAATGGATAAAGAAGATGTGGTACGTATGTACAATGGAATATCTCTTCACCATGAAATCAATGTAATAAGGCTAGTAGAAGGATAAAGAGTGGACTTAGGTCCGATAATACTACTTGAAATAAGTCAAACAGAAAAAGAAACATATCATAAGATATCACTTATAGAGGGAGGGTAAATATGGCTGCACAAGAAATGAATTACAGAACAGAACAGTGTCTCACATTTAGAAAACACACTTATGTCAGCTTAAGGGGAAAGGAGAGGTGGGGTGATGCATAAAACCAGAGTTTGAAATTAGCACAGATACCGTTCAATAAACCAAATAGGTATTAGACAAGATCTACACCTTGCTCAATGAATTGGCCTCAACACACCCTATACACCGCAGAGAAATATATCTGAGTAATAAGAATCTTAAAACCCATGTATTGATATATCTCCATAAGGGAATCAAGTGTGTGCAGAGCGGCACAAACACAGCAGTGAAAATGAGCTAAACCCCATTATAGAAATAAATTTTAAAAACAAAACGCTGAAACAATGAAAGAGAGAAAAATTCTTACAAAATTCGCTCAGGGGCTGTGATGCAACCTGGATTGACCACATATAAACCCACAGCTGGATAAGACATAAGGCTGGACACTTGGGGCTGAGAGGATTGGTGAGCTTTGGTGAGCAACTGTGGTTATGGGGCAAGACCACAAAAATAAGAGCTGAAAAGTGGGGCTAAGGGCCACTGCAATTCAAAAACCTGCAGAGTTATAAAGGCCAACTATTTTCAAAAAATATATTGAGGTAAGGCTATGAAGAGACATTGAAAGCAAGGCAGAATTGCAGGAAACCGATTTCAGGAGGTAGACTGGAATTGCATTGAAAACATATGAAGAGAGTCAGAACCTCGACAATGATGCACTTGGCCAAAAAGGGCGTATGTATTTTTTCCTGAATATATTCAGGAAAAAACGCATACGCACTTTTTGGCCAACCAAGCAAGCTTGCAAAGGAAATCTGCACTACAATGAAGTCTCACTTCCACCTGGTCAAAAGGGCAATCTGAAAAAAGTGTAAAATCCATAAAGGCACGACAGGGCATGGAGAATTGGGAGCCTTCTTATGCTGATGGGCGGGATGTAAATTGCCAACAGCCACTCTGGAGAAGTGTACAGTGTTTCCTGAAACATCTAAAAAACAAAGCAACAGAGCCTAGGGCACTTCCACTTATGGTCCTATAGCTTAGGGAAATTAAAATCAAAAAGACACAGCCACCCCAAAGTTTGGGACGCCTCTGTTTACAAGAACCTCGTTTACAGTACAAGTTCAATATTGCAGAAAGTGAAAAATGGGTAAAGAAGTTGTGGTATTTACGTACAATGCAGTATCACTCACCAATGAAATCTATGTCATCAGGCCCGTAGCAGCACAATGAGTGTATTCAGGTATGGTGATTCTAACTGAAATAAGTCACACAGAAAAAGAAACATCAAAAAATATCACTAATACACTGAATGTAAACTTGGCTACAGAGGAACTGAATTACAAAACAGAACAGGGTCTCAAATTTAGAAAAGCAACTTATGCTTGCTTAAGGAGAAAGGTGAGTTGGGGTGCTGCATAAAACCAGAGATTGAAATGAGCACAGATAAAGTTCCTTAAGCCAAATATGGAATAGACAAGAGCTACTCCTTGCTCAACGAAATGGACTCAACACCCCATATTAAACGCCTAAGAATGTACCTGACTAGTAAGTATCTTAAAACCTATGGATTGCTATGTCTCCGAAAGAGAATCAAGCATGTGTACAGGGGCATAAACGCAGCAGTGATAGGATTGGAGAGGTTCGGTGAGCAAATGAAGACCCTTTGAAGTCATATTGCATGGTACCCATTTCACGGGTTTCAACTACCCAGGTTTAAGGTATTCTTCCTTCAGCTAAAACATGCATGTGGAACCCAGAGTATGATCAACCATGTGATCGGGAGACGTGTTCATATATGTCTCAGTTTTCGTACCCTGGTACTCGGATGCAACATTCCAGACGCTTTACTAACTCTCTCCCGACTTGGAGAGTCAGTCCCTTTAACCTCCTGTTTGGCCCAGTTTGCAATTTCGGCGAAAGATGAACAGGAATAGCGAGAACCAATGAGAGACTAGCTGGAGGTGTCTGGACAGGCAAATTTAACTCTCATTTCCCACCAGGAAGAGAAATTAACCAAAGGCTCAGCGTGCCGTGCCGGAACCACATTAGGGCCTGAAGCCATCCTGCGGTGTTGCGCCCAGCTCACAAGAAAGCGAGTTGAAGAAAGGAGCTCAGGGGCACTGTAATTCACAAACCTGCAGAGTTATAAATGACAGCTATCGTCCAAAAATATACTGAAGTAAGGCTGCCAAGAGGACTTGAAAGCAGGGCAGATTTGCAGGAAACCGATTTCAGGAGGTAGACTGGAATTGCATTGAAAGCATAGGAAAAGAGGCAGAACGTCCACAATGATGCACTTGGCCAAAAAGGGCGTATGCGTTTTTTCCTGAATATATTCAGGAAAAAACGCATACGCCCTTTTTGGCCAACCAAGCAAACTTGCAAAGGAAATCTGCACTACAATGAAGTCTCACTTCCCCCCGGTCAAAAGGGCCATCTGAAAAAAGTGTAAAATCCAGAAAGGCAGGACAGGCCATGGAGAACTGGGAGCCTTGTTATGCTAATCGGCGGGATGTAAATTGCCAACAGCCACTCGGGAGAAGTGTATGGTGTTTCCTGAAACATCTAAAAAACAAAGCAACAGAGCCTAGGGCACTTCCACTTATGTTCCTATAGCTTAGGGAAATTAAAATCAAAAAGACACAGCCACCCCAAAGTTTGGGACGCCTCTGTTTACAAGAACCTCGTTTACCTTACAAGTTCAATATCACAGAAAGTGAAAAATGGATAAAGAACTTGTGGTACTTACGTACAATGCAGTATCATTCAGCAATGAAATCTATGTCATCAGGCCCGTAGCAGCATAATGAGTGGATTCAGGTACGATGATTCTAACTGAAATAAGTCACACAGAAAAATGAACATCATAAGATATCACTAATACACGGAATGTAAACTTGTCTACACAGGAAGTGAATTCCAAAACAGAACAGGGTCTCAAATTTAGAAAACCAACTTATGCTTGCTTAAGGGGAAAGGTGAGTTGGGGTGCTGCATAAAACCAGAGATTGAAATGAGCACAGATAAACTTCCTTAAGCAAAATATGGAATAGACAAGAGCTACTCCTTGCTCAACGATTTGGACTCAACACCCCATATTAAACGCCTAAGAATGTACCTGACTACTAAGTATCTTAAAACCTATGGATTGCTATGTCTCCAAAAGAGAATCAAGCGTGTGTACAGGGGCATAAACGCAGCAGTGATAGGATTGGAGAGGTTCGGTGAGCAAATGAAGACCCTTTGAAGTCATATTGCATGGTACCCATTACATGGGTCTCAACTCTCCAGGTTTAAGGTATTCTTCCTTCAGCTAAAACATGCATGTGGAACCCAGAGTATGATCAACCGTGTGATCGGGAGACGTGTTCAAATATGTCTCAGTTTTCCTCCCCTGGTACTCGGGTGCAACATTCCAGACGCTTTACTAACACTCTCCCCACTAGGAGAGTCAGCGCCTTTAACCTCCTGTTTGGCCCAGTTTGCAATTTCTGCGGAAGATGAACAGAATTAGGGAGAACCAATGAGAGACTAGCTGGAGGTGTCTGGACGGGCAAATTTAACTCTCATTTCCCACCAGGAAGAGGAAATAACCAAAGGCTCAGCGTGCCGTGCCGGAACCAGATTAGGGCCTGAAGCCATCCTGTGGTGTTGCGGCCAGCTCACAAGAAAGCGAGTTGAAGAAAGGAGCTCAGGGGCACTGTAATTCACAAACCTGCAGAGTTATAAATGACAGCTATCGTCCAAAAATATACTGAAGTAAGGCTGCCAAGAGGACTTGAAAGCGGGGCAGAATTGCAGGAAACCGATTTCAGGAGGTAGACTGGAACTGCATTTCAAGCATAGGAAAAGAGGCAGAACGTCCACAATGATGCACTTGGCGAAAAAGGGCGCATTCGTTTTTTCCTGAATATATTCAGGAAAAAACGCATGCGCCCTTTTTGGCCAACCAAGCAAACTTGCAAAGGAATCTGCACTACAATGAAGTCTCACTTCCCCCCAGTCAAAAGGGCCATCTGAAAAAAGTGTAAAATCGAGAAAGGCAGGAAGGGCCATGGAGAACTGGGAGCCTTGTTATGCTGATGGGCGGGATGTAAATTGCCAACAGCCACTCGGGAGAAGTGTATGGTGTTTCCTGAAACATCTAAAAAACAAAGCAACAGAGCCTAGGGCACTTCCACTTATGGTCCGATAGCTTAGGGAAATTAAAATTAAAAAGACACAGCCACCCCAAAGTTTGGGACGCCTCTGTTTACAAGAACCTCATTTACAGTAAAAGTTCAACATCGCAGAAAGTGAAAAATGGATAAAGAACTTGTGGTACTTACGTACAATGCAGTATCACTCAGCAATGAAATCTATGTCATCTGGCCCATAGCAGCATAATGAGTGGATTCAGGTACGATGATTCTAACTGAAATAAGTCACACAGAAAAAGAAACATCATAAGATATCACTAATACACGGAATGTAAACTTGGCTACACAGGAACTGAATTCCAAAACAGAACAGGGTCTCAAATTTAGAAAACCAACTTATGCTTGCTTAAGGGGAAAGGTGAGTTGGGGTGCTGCATAAAACCAGAGATTGAAATGAGCACAGATAAAGTTCCTTAAGCCAAATATGGAATAGACAAGAGCTACTCCTTGCTCAACGAAATGGACTCAACACCCCATATTAAACGCCTAAGAATGTACCTGACTAGTAAGTATCTTAAAACCTATGGATTGCTATGTCTCCAAAAGAGAATCAAGCGTGTGTACAGGGGCATAAACGCAGCAGTGATAGGATTGGAGAGGTTCGGTGAGCAAATGAAGACCCTTTGAAGTCATATTGCATGGTACCCATTCCACGGGTCTCAACTCTGCAGGTTTAAGGTATTCTTCCTTCAGCTAAAACATGCATGTGGAACCCAGAGTATGATCAACCATGTGAACGGGAGACGTGTTCAAATATGTCTCAGTTTTCCTCCCATGGTACTCGGGTGCAACATTCCAGATGCTTTACTAACACTCTCCCCACTTGGAGAGTCAGCGCCTTTAACCTCCTGTTTGGCCCAATTTGCAATTTCTGCGGAAGATGAACAGGAATAGGGAGAACCAATGAGAGACTAGCTGGAGGTGTCTGGACGGGCAAATTTAACTCTCATTTCCCACCAGGAAGAGGAAATAACCAAAGGCTCAGCGTGCCGTTCCGGAACCAGATTAGGGCCTGAAGCCATCCTGCAGTGTTGCAGCCAGGTCACAAGAAAGCGAGTTGAAGAAAGGAGCTCAGGGGCACTGTAATTCACAAACCTGCAGAGTTATAAATGACAGCTATCGTCCAAAAATATACTGAAGTAAGGCTGCCAAGAGGACTTGAAAGTGGGGCAGAATTGCAGGAAACCGATTTCAGGAGGTAGACTGGAATTGCATTGAAAGCATAGGAAAAGAGGCAGAACGTCCACAATGATGCACTTGGCCAAAAAGGGCGTTTGCGTTTTTTCCTGAATATATTCAGGAAAAAACGCATACGCAGTTTTTGGCCAACCAAGCAACCTTGCAAAGGAAATCTGCACTACAATGAAGTCTCACTTCCCCCTGGTCAAAAGGGCCATCTGAAAAAAGTGTAAAATCCAGAAAGGCAGGACAGGCCATGGAGAACTGGGAGCCTTGTTATGCTGATGGGCAGGATGTAAATTGCCAACAGCCACTGGGGAGAAGTGTATGGTGTTTCCTGAAACATCTAAAAAACAAAGCAACAGAGCCTAGGGCACTTCCACTTATGGTCCTATAGCTTAGGGAAATTAAAATAAAAAAGACACAGCCACCCCAAAGTTTGGAACACCTCTGTTTACAAGAACCTCGTTTACCGGACAAGTTCAATATCACAGAAAGTGAAAAATGGATAAAGAACTTGTGGTACTTACGTACAATGCAGTATCACTCAGCAATGAAATCTATGTCATCAGGCCCTTAGCAGCACAATGAGTGGATCCAGGTATCATGATTCTAACTGAAATAAGTCACACAGAAAAAGAAACATCATAAGATATCAGTAATACACGGAATGTAAACTTGGCTACACAGGAACTGAATTACAGAACAGAACAGGGTCTCTAATTTAGAAAACCAACTTATACTTGCTTAAGAGGAAAGGTGAGTTGGGGTGCTGCATAAAACCAGAGATTGAAATGAGCACAGATAAAGTTCCTTAAGCCAAATATGGAATAGACAAGAGCTACTCCTTGCTCAACGAAATGGACTCAACACCCCATATTAAACGCCTAAGAATGTAACTGACTAGTAAGTATCTTAAAACCTATGGATTGCTATGTCTCCGAAAGAGAATCAAGCATGTGTACAGGGGCATAAATGCAGCAGTGATAGGTTTGGAGAGGTTCAGTGAGCAAATGAAGACCCTTTGAAGTCATATTGCATGGTACCCATTCCACGGGTCTCAACTACCCAGGTTTAAGGTATTCTTCCTTCAGCTAAAACATGCATGTGGAACCTAGAGTACGATCAACCATGTGATCGGGAGACGTGTTCAAATATGTCTCAGTTTTCGTACCCTGGTACTCGGGTGCAACATTCCAGATGCTTTACTAACACTCTCCCTACTTGGAGAGTCAGTCCCTTTAACCTCCTGTTTGGCCCAGTTTGCAATTCCTGCGGAAGATGAACAGGAATAGGGAGAACCAATGAGAGACTAGCTGGAGGTGTCTGGACGGGCAAATTTAACTCTCATTTCCCACCAGGAAGAGGAAATAACCAAAGGCTCAGCGTGCCGTGCCGGAACCAGATTAGGGCCTGAAGCCATCCTGCGGTGTTGCGGCCAGCTCACAAGAAAGCGAGTTGAAGAAAGGAGCTCAGGGGCACTGTAATTCACAAACCTGCAGAGTTATAAATGACAGCTATCGTCCAAAAATATACTGAAGTAAAGCTGCCAAGAGGACTTGAAAGCGGGGCAGAATTGCAGGAAACCGATTTCAGGAGGTAGACTGGAATTGCATTGAAAGCATAGGAAAAGAGGCAGAACGTCCACAATGATGCACTTGGCCAAAAAGGGCATATGCGTTTTTTCCTGAATATATTCAGGAAAAAAGGCATACGCCCTTTTTGGCCAACCAAGCATGCTTGCAATGGAAATCTGCACTACAATGAAGTCTCACTTCCCCCCGGTCAAAATGGCCATCTGAAAAAAGTGTAAAATCCAGAAAGGCAGGACAGGCCATGGAGAACTGGGAGCCTTGTTATGCTGATGGGCGGGATGTAAATTGCCAACAGCCACTCCGGAGAAGTGTATGGTGTTTCCTGAAACATCTAAAAAACAAAGCAACAGAGCCTAGGGCACTTCCACTTATGGTCCTATAGCTTAGGGAAATTAAAATAAAAAAGACACAGCCACCCCAAAGTTTGGGACACCTCTGTTTACAAGAACCTCGTTTACCGGACAAATTCAATATCACAGAAAGTGAAAAATGGATAAAGAACTTGTGGTACTTACGTACAATGCAGTATCACTCAGCAATGAAATCTATGTCATCAGGCCCTTAGCAGCACAATGAGTGGATCCAGGTATCATGATTCTAACTGAAATAAGTCACACAGAAAAAGAAACATCATAAGATATCAGTAATACACGGAATGTAAACTTGGCTACACAGGAACTGAATTACAGAACAGAACAGGGTCTCTAATTTAGAAAACCAACTTATGCTTGCTTAAGGGGAAAGGTGAGTTGGGGTGCTGCATAAAACCAGAGATTGAAATGAGCACAGATAAAGTTCCTTAAGCCAAATATGGAATAGACAAGAGCTACTCCTTGCTCAACGAAATGGACTCAACACCCCATATTAAACGCCTAAGAATGTACCTGACTAGTAAGTATCTTAAAACCTATGGATTGCTATGTCTCCAAAAGAGAATCAAGCGTGTGTACAGGGGCATAAACGCAGCAGTGATAGGATTGGAGAGGTTCGGTGAGCAAATGAAGACCCTTTGAAGTCATATTGCATGGTACCCATTCCACGGGTCTCAACTCTGCAGGTTTAAGGTATTCTTCCTTCAGCTAAAACATGCATGTGGAACCCAGAGTATGATCAACCATGTGAACGGGAGACGTGTTCAAATATGTCTCAGTTTTCCTCCCATGGTACTCGGGTGCAACATTCCAGATGCTTTACTAACACTCTCCCCACTTGGAGAGTCAGCGCCTTTAACCTCCTGTTTGGCCCAATTTGCAATTTCTGCGGAAGATGAACAGGAATAGGGAGAACCAATGAGAGACTAGCTGGAGGTGTCTGGACGGGCAAATTTAACTCTCATTTCCCACCAGGAAGAGGAAATAACCAAAGGCTCAGCGTGCCGTTCCGGAACCAGATTAGGGCCTGAAGCCATCCTGCAGTGTTGCAGCCAGGTCACAAGAAAGCGAGTTGAAGAAAGGAGCTCAGGGGCACTGTAATTCACAAACCTGCAGAGTTATAAATGACAGCTATCGTCCAAAAATATACTGAAGTAAGGCTGCCAAGAGGACTTGAAAGTGGGGCAGAATTGCAGGAAACCGATTTCAGGAGGTAGACTGGAATTGCATTGAAAGCATAGGAAAAGAGGCAGAACGTCCACAATGATGCACTTGGCCAAAAAGGGCGTTTGCGTTTTTTCCTGAATATATTCAGGAAAAAACGCATACGCAGTTTTTGGCCAACCAAGCAACCTTGCAAAGGAAATCTGCACTACAATGAAGTCTCACTTCCCCCCGGTCAAAAGGGCCATCTGAAAAAAGTGTAAAATCCAGAAAGGCAGGACAGGCCATGGAGAACTGGGAGCCTTGTTATGCTGATGGGCAGGATGTAAATTGCCAACAGCCACTGGGGAGAAGTGTATGGTGTTTCCTGAAACATCTAAAAAACAAAGCAACAGAGCCTAGGGCACTTCCACTTATGGTCCTATAGCTTAGGGAAATTAAAATAAAAAAGACACAGCCACCCCAAAGTTTGGAACACCTCTGTTTACAAGAACCTCGTTTACCGGACAAGTTCAATATCACAGAAAGTGAAAAATGGATAAAGAACTTGTGGTACTTACGTACAATGCAGTATCACTCAGCAATGAAATCTATGTCATCAGGCCCTTAGCAGCACAATGAGTGGATCCAGGTATCATGATTCTAACTGAAATAAGTCACACAGAAAAAGAAACATCATAAGATATCAGTAATACACGGAATGTAAACTTGGCTACACAGGAACTGAATTACAGAACAGAACAGGGTCTCTAATTTAGAAAACCAACTTATACTTGCTTAAGAGGAAAGGTGAGTTGGGGTGCTGCATAAAACCAGAGATTGAAATGAGCACAGATAAAGTTCCTTAAGCCAAATATGGAATAGACAAGAGCTACTCCTTGCTCAACGAAATGGACTCAACACCCCATATTAAACGCCTAAGAATGTAACTGACTAGTAAGTATCTTAAAACCTATGGATTGCTATGTCTCCGAAAGAGAATCAAGCATGTGTACAGGGGCATAAATGCAGCAGTGATAGGTTTGGAGAGGTTCAGTGAGCAAATGAAGACCCTTTGAAGTCATATTGCATGGTACCCATTCCACGGGTCTCAACTACCCAGGTTTAAGGTATTCTTCCTTCAGCTAAAACATGCATGTGGAACCTAGAGTACGATCAACCATGTGATCGGGAGACGTGTTCAAATATGTCTCAGTTTTCGTACCCTGGTACTCGGGTGCAACATTCCAGATGCTTTACTAACACTCTCCCTACTTGGAGAGTCAGTCCCTTTAACCTCCTGTTTGGCCCAGTTTGCAATTCCTGCGGAAGATGAACAGGAATAGGGAGAACCAATGAGAGACTAGCTGGAGGTGTCTGGACGGGCAAATTTAACTCTCATTTCCCACCAGGAAGAGGAAATAACCAAAGGCTCAGCGTGCCGTGCCGGAACCAGATTAGGGCCTGAAGCCATCCTGCGGTGTTACGGCCAGGTGACAAGAAAGCGAGTTGAAGAAAGGAGCTCACGGGCACTGTAATTCACAAACCTGCAGAGTTATAAATGACAGCTATCGTCCAAAAATATACTGAAGTAAGGCTGCCAAGAGGACTTGAAAGCGGGGCAGAATTGCAGGAAACCGATTTCAGGAGGTAGACTGGAATTGCATTGAAAGCATAGGAAAAGAGGCAGAACGTCCACAATGATGCACTTGGCCAAAAAGGGCGTATGCGTTTTTTCCTGAATATATTCAGGAAAAAACGCATACGCCCTTTTTGGCCAACCAAGCAAGCTTGCAAAGGAAATCTGCACTACAATGAAGTCTCACTTCCCCCCGGTCAAAAGGGCCATCTGAAAAAAGTGTAAAATCCAGAAAGGCAGGACAGGCCATGGAGAACTGGGAGCCTTGTTATGCTGATGGGCGGGATGTAAATTGCCAACAGACACTCGGGAGAAGTGTATGGTGTTTCCTGAAACATCTAAAAAACAAAGCAACAGAGCCTAGGGCACTTCCACTTATGGTCCTATAGCTTAGGGAAATTAAAATAAAAAAGACACAGCCAACCCAAAGTTTGGGACGCCTCTGTTTACAAGAACCTCGTTTACCGTTCAAGTTCAATATCACAGAAAGTGAAAAATGGATAAAGAACTTGTGGTACTTACGTACAATGCAGTATCACTCAGCAATGAAATCTATGTCATCAGGCCCTTAGCAGCACAATGAGTGGATCCAGGTATCATGATTCTAACTGAAATAAGTCACACAGAAAAAGAAACATCATAAGATATCAGTAATACACGGAATGTAAACTTGGCTACACAGGAACTGAATTACAGAACAGAACAGGGTCTCTAATTTAGAAAACCAACTTATACTTGCTTAAGGGGAAAGGTGAGTTGGGGTGCTGCATAAAACCAGAGATTGAAATGAGCACAGATAAAGTTCCTTAAGCCAAATATGGAATAGACAAGAGCTACTCCTTGCTCAACGAAATGGACTCAACACCCCATATTAAACGCCTAAGAATGTAAATGACTAGTAAGTATCTTAAAACCTATGGATTGCTATGTCTCCGAAAGAGAATCAAGCATGTGTACAGGGGCATAAATGCAGCAGTGATAGGTTTGGAGAGGTTCAGTGAGCAAATGAAGACCCTTTGAAGTCATATTGCATGGTACCCATTCCACGGGTCTCAACTACCCAGGTTTAAGGTATTCTTCCTTCAGCTAAAACATGCATGTGGAACCTAGAGTACGATCAACCATGTGATCGGGAGACGTGTTCAAATATGTCTCAGTTTTCGTACCCTGGTACTCGGGTGCAACATTCCAGATGCTTTACTAACACTCTCCCTACTTGGAGAGTCAGTCCCTTTAACCTCCTGTTTGGCCCAGTTTGCAATTCCTGCGGAAGATGAACAGGAATAGGGAGAACCAATGAGAGACTAGCTGGAGGTGTCTGGACGGGCAAATTTAACTCTCATTTCCCACCAGGAAGAGGAAATAACCAAAGGCTCAGCGTGCCGTGCCGGAACCAGATTAGGGCCTGAAGCGATCCTGCGGTGGTGCGGCCAGCTCACAAGAAAGCGAGTTGAAGAAAGGAGCTCAGGGGCACTGTAATTCACAAACCTGCAGAGTTATAAATGACAGCTATCGTCCAAAAATATACTGAAGTAAAGCTGCCAAGAGGACTTGAAAGCGGGGCAGAATTGCAGGAAACCGATTTCAGGAGGTAGACTGGAATTGCATTGAAAGCATAGGAAAAGAGGCAGAACGTCCACAATGATGCACTTGGCCAAAAAGGGCATATGCGTTTTTTCCTGAATATATTCAGGAAAAAAGGCATACGCCCTTTTTGGCCAACCAAGCATGCTTGCAATGAAAATCTGCACTACAATGAAGTCTCACTTCCCCCCGGTCAAAATGGCCATCTGAAAAAAGTGTAAAATCCAGAAAGGCAGGACAGGCCATGGAGAACTGGGAGCCTTGTTATGCTGATGGGCGGGATGTAAATTGCCAACAGACACTCGGGAGAAGTGTATGGTGTTTCCTGAAACATCTAAAAAACAAAGCAACAGAGCCTAGGGCACTTCCACTTATGGTCCTATAGCTTAGGGAAATTAAAATCAAAAAGACACAGCCACCCCAAAGTTTGGGACGCCTCTGTTTACAAGAACCTCATTTACAGTACAAGTTCAACATCGCAGAAAGTGAAAAATGGATAAAGAACTTGTGGTACTTACGTACAATGCAGTATCACTCAGCAATGAAATCTATGTCATCTGGCCCATAGCAGCATAATGAGTGGATTCAGGTACGATGATTCTAACTGAAATAAGTCACACAGAAAAAGAAACATCATAAGATATCACTAATACACGGAATGTAAACTTGGCTACACAGGAACTGAATTCCAAAACAGAACAGGGTCTCAAATTTAGAAAACCAACTTATGCTTGCTTAAGGGGAAAGGTGAGTTGGGGTGCTGCATAAAACCAGAGATTGAAATGAGCACAGATAAAGTTCCTTAATCCAAATATGGAATAGACAAGAGCTACTTCTTGCTCAACGAAATGGACTCAACACCCCATATTAAACGCCTAAGAATGTACCTGACTAGTAAGTATCTTAAAACCTATGGATTGCTATGTCTCCAAAAGAGAATCAAGCGTGTGTACAGGGGCATAAACGCAGCAGTGATAGGATTGGAGAGGTTCGGTGAGCAAATGAAGACCCTTTGAAGTCATATTGCATGGTACCCATTCCACGGGTCTCAACTCTGCAGGTTTAAGGTATTCTTCCTTCAGCTAAAACATGCATGTGGAACCCAGAGTATGATCAACCATGTGAACGGGAGACGTGTTGAAATATGTCTCAGTTTTCCTCCCAGGGTACTCGGGTGCAACATTCCAGATGCTTTACTAACACTCTCCCCACTTGGAGAGTCAGCGCCTTTAACCTCCTGTTTGGCCCAATTTGCAATTTCTGCGGAAGATGAACAGGAATAGGGAGAACCAATGAGAGACTAGCTGGAGGTGTCTGGACGGGCAAATTTAACTCTCATTTCCCACCAGGAAGAGGAAATAACCAAAGGCTCAGCGTGCCGTGCCGGAACCAGATTAGGGCCTGAAGCCATCCTGCGGTGTTGCGGCCAGCTCACAAGAAAGCGAGTTGAAGAAAGGAGCTCAGGGGCACTGTAATTCACAAACCTGCAGAGTTATAAATGACAGCTATCGTCCAAAAATATACTGAAGTAAGGCTGCCAAGAGGACTTGAAAGCGGGGCAGAATTGCAGGAAACCGATTTCAGGAGGTAGACTGGAATTGCATTGAAAGCATAGGAAAAGAGGCAGAACGTCCACAATGATGCACTTGGCCAAAAAGGGCATATGCGTTTTTTCCTGAATATATTCAGGAAAAAACGCATACGCCCTTTTTGGCCAACCAAGCAACCTTGCAAAGGAAATCTGCACTACAATGAAGTCTCACTTCCCCCCGGTCAAAAGGGCCATCTGAAAAAAGTGTAAAATCCAGAATGGCAGGACAGGCCATGGAGAACTGGGAGCCTTGTTATGCTGATGGGTGGGATGTAAACTGCCAACAGCCACTCCGGAGAAGTGTATGGTGTTTCCTGAAACATCTAAAAAACAAAGCAACAGAGCCTAGGGCACTTCCACTTATGGTCCTATAGCTTAGGGAAATTAAAATAAAAAAGACACAGCCACCCCAAAGTTTGGGACACCTCTGTTTACAAGAACCTCGTTTACCGGACAAGTTCAATATCACAGAAAGTGAAAAATGGATAAAGAACTTGTGGTACTTACGTACAATGCAGTATCACTCAGCAATGAAATCTATGTCATCAGGCCCTTAGCAGCACAATGAGTGGATCCAGGTATCATGATTCTAACTGAAATAAGTCACACAGAAAAAGAAACATCATAAGATATCAGTAATACACGGAATGTAAACTTGGCTACACAGGAACTGAATTACAGAACAGAACAGGGTCTCTAATTTAGAAAACCAACTTATGCTTGCTTAAGGGGAAAGGTGAGTTAGGGTGCTGCATAAAACCAGAGATTGAAATGAGCACAGATAAAGTTCCTTAAGCCAAATTTGGAATAGACAAGAGCTACTCCTTGCTCAACGAAATGGACTCAACACCCCATATTAAACGCCTAAGAATGTAACTGACTAGTAAGTATCTTAAAACCTATGGATTGCTATGTCTCCGAAAGAGAATCAAGCATGTGTACAGGGGCATAAATGCAGCAGTGATAGGTTTGGAGAGGTTCAGTGAGCAAATGAAGACCCTTTGAAGTCATATTGTATGGTACCCATTCCACGGGTTTCAACTACCCAGGTTTAAGGTATTCTTCCTTCAGCTAAAACATGCATGTGGAACCTAGAGTATGATCAACCATGTGATCGGGAGACGTGTTCAAATATGTCTCAGTTTTCCTACCCTGGTACTCGGGTGCAAATTCCAGACGCTTTACTAACACTCTCCCGACTTGGAGAGTCAGTCCCTTTAACCTCCTGTTTGGCCCAGTTTGCAATTTCTGCGGAAGATGAACAGGAATAGCGAGAACCAATGAGTGACTAGCTGGAGGTGTCTGGACAGGCAAATTTAACTCCCATTTCCCACCAGGAAGAGGAATTAACCAAAGGCTCAGCGTGCCGTGCCGGAACCAGATTAGGGCCTGAAGCCATCCTGCGGTGTTACGGCCAGGTGACAAGAAAGCGAGTTGAAGAAAGGAGCTCAGGGGCACTGTAATTCACAAACCTGCAGAGTTATAAATGACAGCTATCGTCCAAAAATATACTGAAGTAAGGCTGCCAAGAGGACTTGAAAGCGGGGCAGAATTGCAGGAAACCGATTTCAGGAGGTAGACTGGAATTGCATTGAAAGCATAGGAAAAGAGGCAGTACGTCCACAATGATGCACTTGGCCAAAAAGGGCGTATGCGTTTTTTCCTGAATATATTCAGGAAAAAACGCATACGCCCTTTTTGGCCAACCAAGCAAGCTTGCAAAGGAAATCTGCACTACAATGAAGTCTCACTTCCCCCCGGTCAAAAGGGCCATCTGAAAAAAGTGTAAAATCCAGAAAGGCAGGACAGGCCATGGAGAACTGGGAGCCTTGTTATGCTGATGGGCGGGATGTAAATTGCCAACAGACACTCGGGAGAAGTGTATGGTGTTTCCTGAAACATCTAAAAAACAAAGCAACAGAGCCTAGGGCACTTCCACTTATGGTCCTATAGCTTAGGGAAATTAAAATAAAAAAGACACAGCCAACCCAAAGTTTGGGAAGCCTCTGTTTACAAGAACCTCGTTTACCGTTCAAGTTCAATATCACAGAAAGTGAAAAATGGATAAAGAACTTGTGGTACTTACGTACAATGCAGTATCACTCAGCAATGAAATCTATGTCATCAGGCCCATAGCAGCATAATGAGTGGATTGAGGTACGATGATTCTAACTGAAATAAGTCACACAGAAAAAGAAACGTCATAAGATATCACTAATACACGGAATGTAAACTTGGCTACACAGGAATTGAATTCCAAAACAGAACAGGGTCTCAAATTTAGAATACCAACTTATGCTTGCTTAAGGGTAAAGGTGAGTTGGGGTGCTGCATAAAACCAGAGATTGAAATAAGCACAGATAAAGTTCCTTAAGCCAAATATGAAATAGACAAGAGCTACTCCTTGCTCAACGAAATGGACTCAACACCGCATATAAAACGCCTAAGTATGTACCTGACTAGTAAGTATCTTAAAACCTATGGATTGCTATGTCTCCGAAAGAGAATCAAGCATGTGTACAGGGGCATAAACGCATCAGTGATAGGATTGGAGAGGTTCGGTGAGCAAATGAAGACCCTTTGAAGTCATATTGCATGGTACCCATTCCACGGGTTTCAACTACCCAGGTTTAAGGTATTCTTCCTTCAGCTAAAACATGCATGTGGAACCTAGAGTATGATCAACCATGTGATCGGGAGACGTGTTCAAATATGTCTCAGTTTTCGTACCCTGGTACTCGGGTGCAACATTCCAGATGCTTTACTAACACTCTCCCGACTTGGAGAGTCAGTCCCTTTAACCTCCTGTTTGGCCCAGTTTGCAATTCCTGCGGAAGATGAACAGGAATAGGGAGAACCAATGAGAGACTAGCTGGAGGTGTCTGGACGGGCAAATTTAACTCTCATTTCCCACCAGGAAGAGGAAATAACCAAAGGCTCAGCGTGCCGTGCCGGAACCAGATTAGGGCCTGAAGCCATCCTGCGGTGTTGCGGCCAGCTCACAAGAAAGCGAGTTGAAGAAAGGAGCTCAGGGGCACTGTAATTCACAAACCTGCAGAGTTATAAATGACAGCTATCGTCCAAAAATATACTGAAGTAAGGCTGCCAAGAGGACTTGAAAGCGGGGCAGAATTGCAGGAAACCGATTTCAGGAGGTAGACTGGAATTGCATTGAAAGCATAGGAAAAGAGGCAGAACGTCCACAATGATGCACTTGGCCAAAAAGGGCGTATGCGTTTTTTCCTGAATATATTCAGGAAAAAAGGCATACGCCCTTTTTGGCCAACCAAGCAAGCTTGCAATGGAAATCTGCACTACAATGAAGTCTCACTTCCCCCCGGTCAAAAGGGCCATCTGAAAAAAGTGTAAAATCCAGAAAGGCAGGACAGGCCATGGAGAACTGGGAGCGTTGTTATGCTGATGGGCGGGATTTAAATTGCCAACAGACACTCGGGAGAAGTGTATGGTGTTTCCTGAAACATCTAAAAAACAAAGCAACAGAGCCTAGGGCACTTCCACTTATGGTCCTATAGCTTAGGGAAATTAAAATCAAAAAGACACAGCCACCCCAAAGTTTGGGATGCCTCTGTTTACAAGAACCTCATTTACAGTACAAGTTCAACATCGCAGAAAGTGAAAAATGGATAAAGAACTTGTGGTACTTACGTACAATGCAGTATCACTCAGCAATGAAATCTATGTCATCTGACCCGTAGCAGCATAATGAGTGGATTCAGGTACGATGATTCTAACTGAAATAAGTCACACAGAAAAAGAAACATCATAAGATATCACTAATACACGGAATGTAAACTTGGCTACACAGGAACTGAATTCCAAAACAGAACAGGGTCTCAAATTTAGAAAACCAACTTATGCTTGCTTAAGGGTAAAGGTGAGTTGGGGTGCTGCATAAAACCAGAGATTGAAATGAGCACAGATAAAGTTCCTTAAGCCAAATATGGAATAGACAAGAGCTACTCCTTGCTCAACGAAATGGACTCAACACCCCATATTAAACGCCTAAGAATGTACCTGACTAGTAAGTATCTTAAAACCTATGGATTGCTATGTCTCCAAAAGAGAATCAAGCGTGTGTACAGGGGCATAAACGCAGCAGTGATAGGATTGGAGAGGTTCGGTGAGCAAATGAAGACCCTTTGAAGTCATATTTCATGGTACCCATTCCACGGGTCTCAACTCTCCAGGTTTAAGGTATTCTTCCTTCAGCTAAAACATGCATGTGGAACCCAGAGTATGATCAACCATGTGAACGGGAGGCGTGTTCAAATATGTCTCAGTTTTCCTCCCATGGTACTCGGGTGCAACATTCCAGATGCTTTACTAACACTCTCCCGACTTGGAGAGTCAGCGCCTTTAACCTCCTGTTTGGCCCAATTTGCAATTCCTGCGGAAGATGAACAGGAATAGGGAGAACCAATGAGAGACTAGCTGGAGGTGTCTGGACGGGCAAATTTAACTCTCATTTCCCACCAGGAAGAGGAAATAACCAAAGGCTCAGCGTGCCGTGCCGGAACCAGATTAGGGCCTGAAGCCATCCTGCGGTGTTGCGGCCAGCTCACAAGAAAGCGAGTTGAAGAAAGGAGCTCAGGGGCACTGTAATTCACAAACCTGCAGAGTTATAAATGACAGCTATCGTCCAAAAATATACTGAAGTAAGGCTGCCAAGAGGACTTGAAAGCGGGGCAGAATTGCAGGAAACCGATTTCAGGAGGTAGACTGGAATTGCATTGAAAGCATAGGAAAAGAGGCAGAACGTCCACAATGATGCACTTGGCCAAAAAGGGCGTATGCGTTTTTTCCTGAATATATTCAGGAAAAAATGCATACGCCCTTTTTGGCCAACCAAGCAAGCTTGCAAAGGAAATCTGCACTACAATGAAGTCTCACTTCCCCCCGGTCATAAGGGCCATCTGAAAAAAGTGTAAAATCCAGAAAGGCAGGACAGGCCATGGAGAACTGGGAGCCTTGTTATGCTGATGGGCGGGATGTAAATTGCCAACAGCCACTCGGGAGAAGTGTATGGTGTTTCCTGAAACATCTAAAAAACAAAGCAACAGAGCCTAGGGCACTTCCACTTATGGTCCTATAGCTTAGGGAAATTAAAATAAAAAAGACACAGCCAACCCAAAGTTTGGGAAGCCTCTGTTTACAAGAACCTCGTTTACCGTACAAGTTCAATATCACAGAAAGTGAAAAATGGATAAAGAACTTGTGGTACTTACGTACAATGCAGTATCACTCAGGAATGAAATCTATGTCATCAGGCCCATAGCAGCATAATGAGTGGATTCAGGTACGATGATTCTAACTGAAATAAGTCACACAGAAAAAGAAACGTCATAAGATATCACTAATACACGGAATGTAAACTTGGCTACAGAGGAATTGAATTCCAAAACAGAACAGGGTCTCAAATTTAGAAAACCAACTTATGCTTGCTTAAGGGTAAAGGTGAGTTGGGGTGCTGCATAAAACCAGAGATTGAAATAAGCACAGATAAAGTTCCTTAAGCCAAATATGGAATAGACAAGAGCTACTCCTTGCTCAACGAAATGGACTCAACACCGCATATTAAACGCCTAAGTATGTACCTGACTAGTAAGTATCTTAAAACCTATGTATTGCTATGTCTCCGAAAGAGAATCAAGCATGTGTACAGGGGCATAAACGCATCAGTGATAGGATTGGAGAGGTTCGGTGAGCAAATGAAGACCCTTTGAAGTCATATTGCATGGTACCCATTCCACGGGTTTCAACTACCCAGGTTTAAGGTATTCTTCCTTCAGCTAAAACATGCATGTGGAACCTAGAGTATGATCAACCATGTGATCGGGAGACGTGTTCAAATATGTCTCAGTTTTCGTACCCTTGTACTGGGGTGCAACATTCCAGATGCTTTACTAACACTCTCCCGACTTGGAGAGTCAGTCCCTTTAACCTCCTGTTTGGCCCAGTTTGCAATTCCTGCGGAAGATGAACAGGAATAGGGAGAACCAATGAGAGACTAGCTGGAGGTGTCTGGACGGGCAAATTTAACTCTCATTTCCCACCAGGAAGAGGAAATAACCAAAGGCTCAGCGTGCCGTGCCGGAACCAGATTAGGGCCTGAAGCCATCCTGCGGTGTTGCGGCCAGCTCACAAGAAAGCGAGTTGAAGAAAGGAGCTCAGGGGCACTGTAATTCACAAACCTGCAGAGTTATAAATGACAGCTATCGTCCAAAAATATACTGAAGTAAGGCTGCCAAGAGGACTTGAAAGCGGGGCAGAATTGCAGGAAACCGATTTCAGTAGGTAGACAGGAATTGCATTGAAAGCATAGGAAAAGAGGCAGAACGTCCACAATGATGCACTTGGCCAAAAAGGGCGTATGCGTTTTTTCCTGAATATATTCAGGAAAAAAGGCATACGCCCTTTTTGGCCAACCAAGCAAGCTTGCAATGGAAATCTGCACTACAATGAAGTCTCACTTCACCCCGGTCAAAAGGGCCATCTGAAAAAAGTGTAAAATCCAGAAAGGCAGGACAGGCCATGGAGAACTGGGAGCCTTGTTATGCTGATGGGCGGGATGTAAATTGCCAACAGACACTCGGGAGAAGTGTATGGTGTTTCCTGAAACATCTAAAAAACAAAGCAACAGAGCCTAGGGCACTTCCACTTATGGTCCTATAGCTTAGGGAAATTAAAATCAAAAAGACACAGCCACCCCAAAGTTTGGGACGCCTCTGTTTACAAGAACCTCATTTACAGTACAAGTTCAACATCGCAGAAAGTGAAAAATGGATAAAGAACTTGTGGTACTTACGTACAATGCAGTATCACTCAGCAATGAAATCTATGTCATCTGACCCGTAGCAGCATAATGAGTGTATTCAGGTACGATGATTCTAACTGAAATAAGTCACACAGAAAAAGAAACATCATAAGATATCACTAATACACGGAATGTAAACTTGGCTACACAGGAACTGAATTCCAAAACAGAACAGGGTCTCAAATTTAGAAAACCAACTTATGCTTGCTTAAGGGGAAAGGTGAGTTGGGGTGCTGCATAAAACCAGAGATTGAAATGAGCACAGATAAAGTTCCTTAAGCCAAATATGGAATAGACAAGAGCTACTCCTTGCTCAACGAAATGGACTCAACACCCCATATTAAACGCCTAAGAATGTACCTGACTAGTAAGTATCTTAAAACCTATGGATTGCTATGTCTCCAAAAGAGAATCAAGCGTGTGTACAGGGGCATAAACGCAGCAGTGATAGGATTGGAGAGGTTCGGTGAGCAAATGAAGATCCTTTGAAGTCATATTTCATGGTACCCATTCCACGGGTCTCAACTCTCCAGGTTTAAGGTATTCTTCCTTCAGCTAAAACATGCATGTGGAACCCAGAGTATGATCAGCCATGTGAACGGGAGGCGTGTTCAAATATGTCTCAGTTTTCCTCCCATGGTACTCGGGTGCAACATTCCAGATGCTTTACTAACACTCTCCCCACTTGGAGAGTCAGCGCCTTTAACCTCCTGTTTGGCCCAATTTGCAATTTCTGCGGAAGATGAACAGGAATAGGGAGAACCAATGAGAGACTAGCTGGAGGTGTCTGGACGGGCAAATTTAACTCTCATTTCCCACCAGGAAGAGGAAATAACCAAAGGCTCAGCGTGCCGTGCCGGAACCAGATTAGGGCCTGAAGCCATCCTGCGGTGTTGCGGCCAGGTCACAAGAAAGCGAGTTGAAGAAAGGAGCTCAGGGGCACTGTAATTCACAAACCTGCAGAGTTATAAATGACAGCTATCGTCCAAAAATATACTGAAGTAAGGCTGCCAAGAGGACTTGAAAGCGGGGCAGAATTGCAGGAAACCGATTTCAGGAGGTAGACTGGAATTGCATTGAAAGCATAGGAAAAGAGGCAGAACGTCCACAATGATGCACTTGGCCAAAAAGGGCGTATGCGTTTTTTCCTGAATATATTCAGGAAAAAACGCATACGCCCTTTTTGGCCAACCAAGCAAGCTTGCAAAGGAAATCTGCACTACAATGAAGTCTCACTTCCCCCCGGTCAAAAGGGCCATCTGAAAAAAGTGTAAAATCCAGAATGGCAGGACAGGCCATGGAGAACTGGGAGCCTTGTTATGCTGATGGGTGGGATGTAAACTGCCAACAGACACTCGGGAGAAGTGTATGGTGTTTCCTGAAACACCTAAAAAACAAAGCAACAGAGCCTAGGGCACTTCCACTTATGGTCCTATAGCTTAGGGAAATGAAAATCAAAAAGACACAGCCACCCCAAAGTTTGGGACACCTCTGTTTACAAGAACCTCGTTTACCGTACAAGTTCAATATCACAGAAAGTGAAAAATGGATAAAGAACTTGTGGTACTTACGTACAATGCAGTATCACTCAGCAATGAAATCTATGTCATCAGGCCCTTAGCAGCACAATGAGTGGATCCAGGTATCATGATTCTAACTGAAATAAGTCACACAGAAAAAGAAACATCATAAGATATCAGTAATACACGGAATGTTACTTGGCTACACAGGAACTGAATTACAGAACAGAACAGGACAGGGTCTCAAATTTAGAAAACCAACTTATGCTTGCTTAAGGGGAAAGGTGAGTTGGGGTGCTGCATAAAACCAGAGATTGAAATGAGCACAGATAAAGTTCCTTAAGCCAAATATGGAATAGAGAAGAGCTACTCCTTGCTCAACGAAATGGACTCAACACCGCATATTAAACGCCTAAGAATGCAAATGACTAGTAAGTATCTTAAAACCTATGGATTGCTATGTCTCCGAAAGAGAATCAAGCGTGTGTACAGGGGCATAAATGCAGCAGTGATAGGATTGGAGAGGTTCGGTGAGCAAATGAAGACCCTTTGAAGTCATATTGCATGGTACCCATTCCACGGGTTTCAACTACCCAGGTTTAAGGTATTCTTCCTTCAGCTAAAACATGCATGTGGAACCTAGAGTATGATCAACCATGTGATCGGGAGACGTGTTCAAATATGTCTCAGTTTTCGTACCCTTGTACTCGGGTGCAACATTCCAGACGCTTTACTAACACTCTCCCCACTTGGAGAGTCAGTCCCTTTAACCTCCTGTTTGGCCCAGTTTGCAATTTCTGCGGAAGATGAACAGGAATAGCGAGAACCAATGAGAGACTAGCTGGAGGGGTCTGGACAGGCAAATTTAACTCTCATTTCCCACCAGGAAGAGGAATTAACCAAAGGCTCAGCGTGCCGTGCCGGAACCAGATTAGGGCCTGAAGCTATCCTGAGGTGTTGCGGCCAGGTCACAAGAAAGCGAGTTGAAGAAAGGAGCTCAGGGGCACTGTAATTCACAAACCTGCAGAATTATAAATGACAGCTATCGTCCAAAAATATACTGAAGTAAGGCTGCCAAGAGGACTTGAAAGCGGGGCAGAATTGCAGGAAACCGATTTCAGGAGGTAGACTGGAATTGCATTGAAAGCATAGGAAAAGAGGCAGAACGTCCACAATGATGCACTTGGCCAAAAAGGGCGTATGCATTTTTTCCTGAATATATTCAGGAAAAAACGCATACGCCCTTTTTGGCCAACCAAGCAAGCTTGCAAAGGAAATCTGCACTACAATGAAGTCTCACTTCCCCCCGGTCAAAAGGGCCATCTGAAAAAAGTGTAAAATCCAGAAAGGCAGGACAGGCCATGGAGAACTGGGAGCCTTGTTATGCTGATGGGCGGGATGTAAATTGCCAACAGACACTCGGGAGAAGTGTATGGTGTTTCCTGAAACATCTAAAAAACAAAGCAACAGAGCCTAGGGCACTCCCACTTATGGTCCTATAGCTTAGGGAAATTAAAATAAAAAAGACACAGCCAACCCAAAGTTTGGGAAGCCTCTGTTAACAAGAACCTCGTTTACCGTACAAGTTCAATATCACAGAAAGTGAAAAATGGATAAAGAACTTGTGGTACTTACGTACAATGCAGTATCACTCAGCAATGAAATCTATGTCATCAGGCCCGTAGCAGCATAATGAGTGGATTCAGGTACGATGATTCTAACTGAAATAAGTCACACAGAAAAAGAAACGTCCTAAGATATCACTAATAAACGGAATGTAAACTTGGCTACACAGGAACTGAATTCCAAAACAGAACAGTGTCTCAAATTTAGAAAACCAACTTATGCTTGCTTAAGGGTAAAGGTGAGTTGGGGTGTTGCATAAAACCAGAGATTGAAATGAGCACAGATAAAGTTCCTTAAGCCAAATATGGAATAGACAAGAGCTACTCCTTGCTCAACGAAATGGACTCAACACCGTATATTAAACGCCTAAGAATGTACCTGACTAGTAAGTATCTTAAAACCTATGGATTGCTATGTCTCCGAAAGAGAATCAAGCATGTGTACAGGGGCATAAACGCAGCAGTGATAGGATTGGAGAGGTTCGGTGAGCAAATGAAGACCCTTTGAAGTCATATTGCATGGTACCCATTCCACGGGTTTCAACTACCCAGGTTTAAGGTATTCTTCCTTCAGCTAAAACATGCATGTGGAACCTAGAGTATGATCAACCATGTGATCGGGAGACGTGTTCAAATATGTCTCAGTTTTCGTACCCTGGTACTCGGGTGCAACATTCCAGACGCTTTACTAACACTCTCCCGTCTTGGAGAGTCAGTCCCTTTCAACTCCTGTTTGGCCCAGATTGCAATTCCTGCGGAAGATGAACAGGAATAGGGAGAACCAATGAGAGACTAGCTGGAGGTGTCTGGACGGGCAAATTTAACTCTCATTTCCCACCAGGAAGAGGAAATAACCAAAGGCTCAGCGTGCCATGCCGGAACCAGATTAGGGCCTGAAGCCATCCTGCGGTGTTGCGGCCAGGTCAAAAGAAAGCGAGTTGAAGAAAGGAGCTCAGGGGCACTGTAATTCACAAACCTGCAGAGTTATAAATGACAGCTATCGTCCAAAAATATACTGAAGTAAGGCTGCCAAGAGGACTTGAAAGCGGGGCAGAATTGCAGGAAACCGATTTCAGGATATAGACTGGAATTGCATTGAAAGCATAGGAAAAGAGGCAGAACGTCCACAATGATGCACTTGGCCAAAAAGGGCGTATGCGTTTTTTCCTGAATATATTCAGGAAAAAACGCATACGCCCTTTTTGGCCAACCAAGCAAGCTTGCAAAGGAAATCTGCACTACAATGAAGTCTCACTTCCCCCCGGTCAAAAGGGCCATCTGAAAAAAGTGTAAAATCCAGAATGGCAGGACAGGCCATGGAGAACTGGGAGCCTTGTTATGCTGATGGGTGGGATGTAAATTGCCAACAGACACTCGGGAGAAGTGTATGGTGTTTCCTGAAACATCTAAAAAACAAAGCAACAGAGCCTAGGGCACTTCCACTTATGGTCCTATAGCTTAGGGAAATAAAAATAAAAAAGACACAGCCACCCCAAAGTTTGGGACACCTCTGTTTACAAGAACCTCGTTTACCGTACAAGTTCAATATCACAGAAAGTGAAAAATGGATAAAGAACTTGTGGTACTTACGTACAATGCAGTATCACTCAGCAATGAAATCTATGTCATCAGGCCCTTAGCAGCACAATGAGTGGATCCAGGTATCATGATTCTAACTGAAATAAGTCACACAGAAAAAGAAACATCATAAGATATCAGTAATACACGGAATGTAAACTTGGCTACACAGGAACTGAATTACAGAACAGAACAGGGTCTCAAATTTAGAAAACCAACTTATGCTTGCTTAAGGGTAAAGGTGAGTTGAGGTGCTGCATAAAACCAGAGATTGAAATGAGCACAGATAAAGTTCCTTAAGCCAAATATGGAATAGACAAGAGCTACTCCTTGCTCAACGAAATGGACTCAACACCGCATATTAAACGCCTAAGAATGTAACTGATTAGTAAGTATCTTAAAACCTATGGATTGCTATGTCTCCGAAACAGAATCAAGCATGTGTACAGGGGCATAAATGCAGCAGTGATAGGATTGGAGAGGTTCGGTGAGCAAATGAAGACCCTTTGAAGTCATATTGCATGGTACCCATTCCACGGGTTTCAACTACCCAGGTTTAAGGTATTCTTCCTTCAGCTAAAACATGCATGTGGAACCTAGAGTATGATCAACCATGTGATCGGGAGACGTGTTCAAATATGTCTCAGTTTTCGTACCCTGGTACTCGGGTGCAACATTCCAGAGGCTTTACTAACACTCTCCCCACTTGGAGAGTCAGTCCCTTTAACCTCCTGTTTGGCCCAGTTTGCAATTCCTGCGGAAGATGAACAGGAATAGGGAGAACCAATGAGAGACTAGCTGGAGGTGTCTGGACGGGCAAATTTAACTCTCATTTCCCACCAGGAAGAGGAAATAACCAAAGGCTCAGCGTGCCGTGCCGGATCCAGATTAGGGCCTGAAGCCATCCTGCGGTGCTGCGGCCAGCTCACAAGAAAGCGAGTTGAAGAAAGGAGCTCAGGGGCACTGTAATTCACAAACCTGCAGAGTTATAAATGACAGCTATCATCCAAAAATATACTGAAGTAAGGCTGCCAAGAGGACTTGAAAGCGGGGCAGAATTGCAGGAAACCGATTTCAGGAGGTAGACTGGAATTGCATTGAAAGCATAGGAAAAGAGGCAGAACGTCCACAATGATGCACTTGGCCAAAAAGGGCGTATGCGTTTTTTCCTGAATATATTCAGGAAAAAACGCATACGCCCTTTTTGGCCAACCAAGCAAGCTTGCAAAGGAAATCTGCACTACAATGAAGTCTCACTTCCCCCCGGTCAAAAGGGCCATCTGAAAAAAGTGTAAAATCCAGAAAGGCAGGACAGGCCATGGAGAACTGGGAGCCTTGTTATGCTGATGGGCGGGATGTAAATTGCCAACAGCCACTCAGGAGAAGTGTATGTGTTTCATGAAACATCTAAAAAACAAAGCAACAGAGCCTAGGGCACTTCCACTTATGGTCCTATAGCTTAGGGAAATGAAAATCAAAAAGACACAGCCACCCCAAAGTTTGGGACGGCTCTGTTTACAAGAACCTCGTTTACGGTACAAGTTCAATATCGCAGAAAGTGAAAAATGGATGAAGAAGTTGTGGTACTTACGTACAATGCAGTATCACTCAGCAATGATATCTATGTCATCAGGCCCGTAGCAGCATAATGAGTGGATTCAGGTACGATGAATCTAACTGAAATAAGTCACACAGAAAAAGAAACGTCATAAGATATCACTAATACACGGAATTTAAACTTGGCTACACAGGAACTGAATTCCAAAACAGAACAGGGTCTCAAATTTAGAAAACCAACCTATGCTTGCTTAAGGGTAAAGGTGAGTTGGGGTGCTGCATAAAACCAGAGATTGAAATGAGCACAGATAAAGTTCCTTAAGCCAAATATGGAATAGACAAGAGCTACTCCTTGCTCAACGAAATGGACTCAACACCCCATATTAAACGCCTAAGAATGTACCTGACTAGTAAGTATCTTAAAACCTATGGATTGCTATGTCTCCGAAAGAGAATCAAGCATGTGTACAGGGGCATAAACGCAGCAGTGATAGGATTGGAGAGGTTCGGTGAGCAAATGAAGACCCTTTGAAGTCATATTTCATGGTAACCATTCCACGGGTTTCAACTACCCAGGTTTAAGGTATTCTTCCTTCAGCTAAAACATGCATGTGGAACCTAGAGTATGATCAACCATGTGATCGGGAGACGTGTTCAAATATGTCTCAGTTTTCGTACCCTGGTACTCGGGTGCAACATTCCAGATGCTTTACTAACACTCTCCCGTCTTGGAGAGTCAGTCCCTTTAACCTCCTGTTTGGCCCAGTTTGCAATTCCTGCGAAAGATGAACAGGAATAGCGAGAACCAATGAGAGACTAGCTGGAGGTGTCTGGACAGGCAAATTTAACTCTCATTTCCCACCAGGAAGAGGAATTAACCAAAGGCTCAGCGTGCCGTGCCAGAACCAGATTAGGGCCTGAAGCCATCCTGCGGTGTTGCGGCCAGGTCACAAGAAAGCGAGTTGAAGAAAGGAGCTCAGGGGCACTGTAATTCACAAACCTGCAGAGTTATAAATGACAGCTATCGTCCAAAAATATACTGAAGTAAGGCTGCCAAGAGGACTTGAAAGCGGGGCAGAATTGCAGGAAACCGATTTCAGGAGGTAGACTGGAATTGCATTGAAAGCATAGGAAAAGAGGCAGAACGTCCACAATGATGCACTTGGCCAAAAAGGGCGTATGCGTTTTTTCCTGAATATATTCAGGAAAAAACGCATACGCCCTTTTTGGCCAACCAAGCAAGCTTGCAAAGGAAATCTGCACTACAATGAAGTCTCACTTCCCCCCGGTCAAAAGGGCCATCTGAAAAAAGTGTAAAATCCAGAAAGGCAGGACAGGCCATGGAGAACTGGGAGCCTTGTTATGCTGATGGGCGGGATGTAAATTGCCAACAGACACTCGGGAGAAGTGTATGGTGTTTCCTGAAACATCTAAAAAACAAAGCAACAGAGCCTAGGGCACTTCCACTTATGGTCCTATAGCTTAGGGAAATTAAAATAAAA
The DNA here is from genome assembly GCF_963455315.2 of Globicephala melas. Lineage (NCBI taxonomy): Eukaryota > Metazoa > Chordata > Mammalia > Artiodactyla > Delphinidae > Globicephala > Globicephala melas. Next base: position 476,737 of record NW_027207381.1, read on the forward strand.
AAGACACAGCCAACCCAAAGTTTGGGAAGCCTCTGTTTACAAGAACCTCGTTTACCGTACAAGTTCAATATCACAGAAAGTGAAAAATGGATAAAGAACTTGTGGTACTTACGTACAATGCAGTATCACTCAGCAATGAAATCTATGTCATCAGGCCCTTAGCAGCACAATGAGTGGATTCAGGTACGATGATTCTAACTGAAATAAGTCACACAGAAAAAGAAACGTCATAAGATATCACTAATACACGGAATGTAAACTTGTCTACACAGGAACTGAATTCCAAAACAGAACAGGGTCTCAAATTTAGAAAACCAACTTATGCTTGCTTAAGGGGAAAGGTGAGTTGGGGTGTTGCATAAAACCAGAGATTGAAATGAGCACAGATAAAGTTCCTTAAGCCAAATATGGAATAGACAAGAGCTACTCCTTGCTCAACGAAATGGACTCAACACCGCATATTAAACGCCTAAGAATGTACCTGACTAGTAAGTATCTTAAAACCTATGGATTGCTATGTCTCCGAAAGAGAATCAAGCATGTGTACAGGGGCATAAACGCAGCAGTGATAGGATTGGAGAGGTTCGGTGAGCAAATGAAGACCCTTTGAAGTCATATTGCATGGTACACATTCCACGGGTTTCAACTACCCAGGTTTAAGGGATTCTTCCTTCAGCTAAAACATGCATGTGGAACCTAGAGTATGATCAACCATGTGATCGGGAGACGTGTTCAAATATGTCTCAGTTTTCGTACCCTGGTACTCGGGTGCAACATTCCAGATGCTTTACTAACACTCTCCCGTCTTGGAGAGTCAGTCCCTTTAAACTCCTGTTTGGCCCAGATTGCAATTCCTGCGGAAGATGAACAGGAATAGGGAGAACCAATGAGAGACTAGCTGGAGGTGTCTGGACGGGCAAATTTAACTCTCATTTCCCACCAGGAAGAGGAAATAACCAAAGGCTCAGCGTGCCGTGCCGGAACCAGATTAGGGCCTGAAGCCATCCTGCGGTGTTGCGGCCAGGTCACAAGAAAGCGAGTTGAAGAAAGGAGCTCAGGGGCACTGTAATTCACAAACCTGCAGAGTTATAAATGACAGCTATCGTCCAAAAATATACTGAAGTAAGGCTGCCAAGAGGACTTGAAAGCGGGGCAGAATTGCAGGAAACCGATTTCAGGAGGTAGACTGGAATTGCATTGAAAGCATAGGAAAAGAGGCAGAACGTCCACAATGATGCACTTGGCCAAAAAGGGCGTATGCGTTTTTTCCTGAATATATTCAGGAAAAAACGCATACGCACTTTTTGGCCAACCAAGCAAGCTTGCAAAGGAAATCTGCACTACAATGAAGTCTCACTTCCCCCTGGTCAAAAGGGCCATCTGAAAAAAGTGTAAAATCCAGAATGGCAGGACAGGCCATGGAGAACTGGGAGCCTTGTTATGCTGATCGGTGGGATGTAAACTGCCAACAGACACTCGGGAGAAGTGTATGGTGTTTCGTGAAACATCTAAAAAACAAAGCAACAGAGCCTAGGGCACTTCCACTTATGGTCCTATAGCTTAGGGAAATGAAAATCAAAAAGACACAGCCACCCCAAAATTTGGGACACCTCTGTTTACAAGAACCTCGTTTACCGGACAAGTTCAATATCACAGAAAGTGAAAAATGGATAAAGAACTTGTGGTACTTACGTACAATGCAGTATCACTCAGCAATGAAATCTATGTCATCAGGCCCTTAGCAGCACAATGAGTGGATCCAGGTATCATTATTCTAACTGAAATAAGTCACACAGAAAAAGAAACATCATAAGATATCAGTAATACACGGAATGTAAACTTGGCTACACAGGAACTGAATTACAGAACAGAACAGGGTCTCAAATTTAGAAAACCAACTTATGCTTGCTTAAGGGTAAAGGTGAGTTGAGGTGCTGCATAAAACCAGAGATTGAAATGAGCACAGATAAAGTTCCTTAAGCCAAATATGGAATAGACAAGAGCTACTCCTTGCTCAACGAAATGGACTCAACACCGCATATTAAACGCCTAAGAATGTAACTGACTAGTAAGTATCTTAAAACCTATGGATTGCTATGTCTCCGAAAGAGAATCAAGCATGTGTACAGGGGCATAAATGCAGCAGTGATAGGATTGGAGAGGTTCGGTGAGCAAATGAAGACCCTTTGAAGTCATATTGCGTGGTACCCATTCCACGGGTTTCAACTACCCAGGTTTAAGGTATTCTTCCTTCAGCTAAAACATGCATGTGGAACCTAGAGTATGATCAACCATGTGATCGGGAGACGTGTTCAAATATGTCTCAGTTTTCGTACCCTGGTACTCGGGTGCAACATTCCAGACGCTTTACTAACACTCTCCCCACTTGGAGAGTCAGTCCCTTTAACCTCCTGTTTGGCCCAGTTTGCAATTTCTGCGGAAGATGAACAGGAATAGCGAGAACCAATGAGAGACTAGCTGGAGGTGTCTGGACAGGCAAATTTAACTCTCATTTCCCACCAGGAAGAGGAATTAACCAAAGGCTCAGCGTGCCGTGCCGGAACCAGATTAGGGCCTGAAGCCATCCTGCGGTGTTGCGGCCAGGTCACAAGAAAGCGAGTTGAAGAAAGGAGCTCAGGGGCACTGTAATTCACAAACCTGCAGAGTTATAAATGACAGCTATCGTCCAAAAATATACTGAAGTAAGGCTGCCAAGAGGACTTGAAAGCGGGGCAGAATTGCAGGAAACCGATTTCAGGAGGTAGACTGGAATTGCATTGAAAGCATAGGAAAAGAGGCAGAACGTCCACAATGATGCACTTGGCCAAAAAGGGCGTATGCGTTTTTTCCTGAATATATTCAGGAAAAAACGCATACGCCCTTTTTGGCCAACCAAGCAAGCTTGCAAAGGAAATCTGCAGTACAATGAAGTCTCACTTCCCCCCGGTCAAAAGGGCCATCTGAAAAAAGTGTAAAATCCAGAAAGGCAGGACAGGCCATGGAGAACTGGGAGCCTTGTTATGCTGATGGGCGGGATGTAAATTGCCAACAGACACTCGGGAGAAGTGTATGGTGTTTCCTGAAACATCTAAAAAACAAAGCAACAGAGCCTAGGGCACTTCCACTTATGGTCCTATAGCTTAGGGAAATTAAAATCAAAAAGACACAGCCACCCCAAAGTTTGGGACGCCTCTGTTTACAAGAACCTCATTTACAGTACAAGTTCAACATCGCAGAAAGTGAAAAATGGATAAAGAACTTGTGGTACTTACGTACAATGCAGTATCACTCAGCAATGAAATCTATGTCATCTGGCCCATAGCAGCATAATGAGTGGATTCAGGTACGATGATTCTAACTGAAATAAGTCACACAGAAAAAGAAACATAATAAGATATCACTAATACACGGAATGTAAACTTGGCTACACAGGAACTGAATTCCAAAACAGAACAGGGTCTCAAATTTAGAAAACCAACTTATGCTTGCTTAAGGGGAAAGGTGAGTTTGAGTGCTGCATAAAACCAGAGATTGAAATGAGCACAGATAAATTTCCTTAAGCCAAATATGGAATAGACAAGAGATACTCCTTGCTCAACGAAATGGACTCAACACCCCATATTAAACGCCTAAGAATGTACCTGACTAGTAAGTATCTTAAAACCTATGGATTGGTATGTCTCCAAAAGAGAATCAAGCGTGTGTACAGGGGCATAAACGCAGCAGTGATAGGATTGGAGAGGTTCGGTGAGCAAATGAAGACCCTTTGAAGTCATATTTCATGGTACCCATTCCACGGGTCTCAACTCTCCAGGTTTAAGGTATTCTTCCTTCAGCTAAAACATGCATGTGGAACCCAGAGTATGATCAACCATGTGAACGGGAGGCGTGTTCAAATATGTCTCAGTTTTCCTCCCATGGTACTCGGGTGCAACATTCCAGATGCTTTACTAACACTCTCCCCACTTGGAGAGTCAGCGCCTTTAACCTCCTGTTTGGCCCAATTTGCAATTTCTGCGGAAGATGAACAGGAATAGGGAGAACCAATGAGAGACTAGCTGGAGGTGTCTGGACGGGCAAATTTAACTCTCATTTCCCACCAGGAAGAGGAAATAACCAAAGGCTCAGCGTGCCGTGCCGGAACCAGATTAGGGCCTGAAGCCATCCTGCGGTGTTGCGGCCAGGTCACAAGAAAGCGAGTTGAAGAAAGGAGCTCAGGGGCACTGTAATTCACAAACCTGCAGAGTTATAAATGACAGCTATCGTCCAAAAATATACTGAAGTAAGGCTGCCAAGAGGACTTGAAAGCGGGGCAGAATTGCAGGAAACCGATTTCAGGAGGTAGACTGGAATTGCATTGAAAGCATAGGAAAAGAGGCAGAACGTCCACAATGATGCACTTGGCCAAAAAGGGCGTATGCGTTTTTTCCTGAATATATTCAGGAAAAAACGCATACGCCCTTTTTGGCCAACCAAGCAAGCTTGCAAAGGAAATCTGCACTACAATGAAGTCTCACTTCCCCCCGGTCAAAAGGGCCATCTGAAAAAAGTGTAAAATCCAGAATGGCAGGACAGGCCATGGAGAACAGGGAGCCTTGTTATGCTGATGGGTGGGATGTAAACTGCCAACAAACACTCGGGAGAAGTGTATGGTGTTTCCTGAAACATCTAAAAAACAAAGCAACAGAGCCTAGGGCACTTCGACTTATGGTCCTATAGCTTAGGGAAAAGAAAATCAAAAAGACACAGCCACCCCAAAGTTTGGGACACCTCTGTTTACAAGAACCTTGTTTACCGTACAAGTTCAATATCACAGAAAGTGAAAAATGGATAAAGAACTTGTGGTACTTACGTACAATGCAGTATCACTCAGCAATGAAATCTATGTCACCAGGCCCTTAGCAGCACAATGAGTGGATCCAGGTATCATGATTCTAACTGAAATAAGTCACACAGAAAAAGAAACATCATAAGATATCAGTAATACACGGAATGTAAACTTGGCTACACAGGAACTGAATTACAGAACAGAACAGGGTCTCAAATTTAGAAAACCAACTTATGCTTGCTTAAGGGTAAAGGTGAGTTGAGGTGCTGCATAAAACCAGAGATTGAAATGAGCACAGATAAAGTTCCTTAAGCCAAATATGGAATAGACAAGAGCTACTCCTTGCTCAACGAAATGGACTCAACACCGCATATTAAACGCCTAAGAATGTAACTGACTAGTAAGTATCTTAAAACCTATGGATTGCTATGTCTCCGAAAGAGAATCAAGCATGTGTACAGGGGCATAAATGCAGCAGTGATAGGATTGGAGAGGTTCGGTGAGCAAATGAAGACCCTTTGAAGTCATATTGCATGGTACCCATTCCACGGGTTTCAACTACCCAGGTTTAAGGTATTCTTCCTTCAGCTAAAACATGCATGTGGAACCTAGAGTATGATCAACCATGTGATCAGGAGACGTGTTCAAATATGTCTCAGTTTTCGTACCCTGGTACTCGGGTGCAACATTCCACACGCTTTACTAACACTCTCCCCACTTGGAGAGTCAGTCCCTTTAACCTCCTGTTTGGCCCAGTTTGCAATTTCTGCGGAAGATGAACAGGAATAGGGAGAACCAATGAGAGACTAGCTGGAGGTGTCTGGACAGGCAAATTTAACTCTCATTTCCCACCAGGAAGAGGAATTAACCAAAGGCTCAGCGTGCCGTGCCGGAACCAGATTAGGGCCTGAAGCCATCCTGCGGTGTTGCGGCCAGGTCACGAGAAAGCGAGTTGAAGAAAGGAGCTCAGGGGCACTGTAATTCACAAACCTGCAGAGTTATAAATGACAGCTATCGTCCAAAAATATACTGAAGTAAGGCTGCCAAGAGGACTTGAAAGCGGGGCAGAATTGCAGGAAACCGATTTCAGGAGGTAGACTGGAATTGCATTGAAAGCATAGGAAAAGAGGCAGAACGTCCACAATGATGCACTTGGCCAAAAAGGGCGTATGCGTTTTTTCCTGAATATATTCAGGAAAAAAGGCATACGCCCTTTTTGGCCAACCAAGCAAGCTTGCAATGGAAATCTGCACTACAATGAAGTCTCACTTCCCCCCGGTCAAAAGGGCCATCTGAAAAAAGTGTAAAATCCAGAAAGGCAGGACAGGCCATGGAGAACTGGGAGCCTTGTTATGCTGATGGGCGGGATGTAAATTGCCAACAGACACTCGGGAGAAGTGTATGGTGTTTCCTGAAACATCTAAAAAACAAAGCAACAGAGCCTAGGGCACTTCCACTTATGGTCCTATAGCTTAGGGAAATTAAAATCAAAAAGACACAGCCACCCCAAAGTTTGGGACGCCTCTGTTTACAAGAACCTCATTTACAGTACAAGTTCAACATCGCAGAAAGTGAAAAATGGATAAAGAACTTGTGGTACTTACGTACAATGCAGTATCACTCAGCAATGAAATCTATGTCATCTGGCCCGTAGCAGCATAATGAGTGGATTCAGGTACGATGATTCTAACTGAAATAAGTCACACAGAAAAAGAAACGTCATAAGATATCACTAATACACGGAATGTAAACTTGGCTACACAGGAACTGAATTCCAAAACAGAACAGGGTCTCAAATTTAGAAAACCAACTTATGCTTGCTTAAGGGGAAAGGTGAGTTGGGGTGCTGCATAAAACCAGAGATTGAAATGAGCACAGATAAAGTTCCTTAAGCCAAATATGGAATAGACAAGAGCTACTCCTTGCTCAACGAAATGGACTCAACACCGCATATTAAACGCCTAAGAATGTACCTGACTAGTAAGTATCATAAAATCTATGGATTGCTATGTCTCCGAAAGAGAATCAAGCATGTGTACAGGGGCATAAACGCAGCAGTTATAGGATTGGAGTGGTTCGGTGAGCAAATGAAGACCCTTTGAAGTCATATTGCATGGTAACCATTCCACGGGTTTCAACTACCCAGGTTTAAGGTAGTCTTCCTTCAGCTAAAACATGCATGTGGAACCTAGAGTATGATCAACCATGTGATCGGGAGACGTGTTCAAATATGTCTCAGTTTTCGTACCCTGGTACTCGGGTGCAACATTCCAGATGCTTTACTAACACTCTCCCGTCTTGGAGAGTCAGTCCCTTTAACCTCCTGTTTGGCCCAGTTTGCAATTCCTGCTGAAGATGAACAGGAATAGGGAGAACCAATGAGAGACTAGCTGGAGGTGTCTGACCGGGCAAATTTAACTCTCATTTCCCACCAGGAAGAGGAAATAACCAAAGGCTCAGCGTGCCGTGCCGGAACCAGATTAGGGCCTGAAGCCATCCTGCGGTGTTGCGGCCAGGTCACAAGAAAGCGAGTTGAAGAAAGGAGCTCAGGGGCACTGTAATTCACAAACCTGCAGAGTTATAAATGACAGCTATCGTCCAAAAATATACTGAAGTAAGGCTGCCAAGAGGACTTGAAAGCGGGGCAGAATTGCAGGAAACCGATTTCAGGAGGTAGACTGGAATTGCATTGAAAGCATAGGAAAAGAGGCAGAACGTCCACAATGATGCACTTGGCCAAAAAGGGCGTATGCCTTTTTTCCTGAATATATTCAGGAAAAAACGCATACGCCCTTTTTGGCCAACCAAGCAACCTTGCAAAGGAAATCTGCACTACAATGAAGTCTCACTTCCCCCCGGTCAAAAGGGCCATATGAAAAAAGTGTAAAATCCAGAAAGGCAGGACAGGCCATGGAGAACTGGGAGCCTTGTTATGCTGTTCGGCGGGATGTAAATTGCCAACAGACACTCGGGAAAAGTGTATGGTGTTTCCTGAAACATCTAAAAAACAAGGCAACAGAGCCTAGGGCACTTCCACTTATGGTCCTATAGCTTAGGGAAATTAAAATCAAAAAGACACAGTCACCCCAAAGTTTGGGACGCCTCTGTTTACAAGAACCTCATTTACAGTACAAGTTCAACATCACAGAAAGTGAAAAATGGATAAAGAACTTGTGGTACTTACGTACAATGCAGTATCACTCAGCAATGAAATCTATGTCATCTGGCCCGTAGCAGCATAATGAGTGGATTCAGGTACGATGATTCTAACTGAAATAAGTCACACAGAAAAAGAAACATCATAAGATATCACTAATACACGGAATGTAAACTTGGCTACACAGGAACTGCATTACAAAACAGAACAGGGTCTCAAATTTAGAAAACCAACTTATGCTTGCTTAAGGGGAAAGGTGAGTTGGGGTGCTGCATAAAACCAGAGATTGAAATGAGCACAGATAATGTTCCTTAAGCCAAATATGGAATAGACAAGAGCTACTCCTTGCTCAACGAAATGGACTCAACACCGCATATTAAACGCCTAAGAATGTACCTGACTAGTAAGTATCTTAAAACCTATGGATTGCTATGTCTCCAAAAGAGAATCAAGCGTGTGAATAGGGGCATAAACGCAGCAGTGATAGGATTGGAGAGGTTCGGTGAGCAAATGAAGACCCTTTGAAGTCATATTTCATGGTACCCATTCCACGGGTCTCAACTCTCCAGGTTTAAGGTATTCTTCCTTCAGCTAAAACATGCATGTGGAACCCAGAGTATGATCAACCATGTGAACGGGAGACGTGTTCAAATATGTCTCAGTTTTCCTCCCATGGTACTCGGGTGCAACATTCCAGATGCTTTACTAACACTCTCCCGTCTTGGAGAGTCAGTCCCTTTAACCTCCTGTTTGGCCCAGTTTGCAATTTCTGCGGAAGATGAACAGGAATAGCGAGAACCAATGAGAGACTAGCTGGAGGTGTCTGGACGGGCAAATTTAACTCTCATTTCCCACCAGGAAGAGGAATTAACCAAAGGCTCAGCGTGCAGTGCCGGAACCAGATTAGGGCCTGAAGCAATCCTGCGGTGTTGCGGCCAGCTCACAAGAAAGTGAGTTGAAGAAAGGAGCTCAGGGGCACTGTAATTCACAAACCTGCAGAGTTATAAATGACAGCTATCGTCCAAAAATATACTGAAGTAAGGCTGCCAAGAGGACTTGAAAGCGGGGCAGAATTGCAGGAAACCGATTTCAGGAGGTAGACTGGAATTGCATTGAAAGCATAGGAAAAGAGGCAGAACGTCCACAATGATGCACTTGGCCAAAAAGTGCGTATGCGTTTTTTCCTGAATATATTCAGGAAAAAACGCATACGCACTTTTTGGCCAACCAAGCAAGCTTGCAAAGGAAATCTGCACTACAATGAAGTCTCACTTCCCCCCGGTCAAAAGGGCCATCTGAAAAAAGTGTAAAATCCAGAAAGGCAGGACAGGCCATGGAGAACTGGGAGCCTTGTTATGCTGATGGGCGGGATGTAAATTGCCAACAGCCACTCGGGAGAAGTGTATGGTGTTTCCTGAAACATCTAAAAAACAAAGCAACAGAGCCTAGGGCACTTCCACTTATGGTCCTATAGCTTAGGGAAATTAAAATAAAAAAGACACAGCCAACCCAAAGTTTGGGAAGCCTCTGTTTACAAGAACCTCGTTTACCGTACAAGTTCAATATCACAGAAAGTGAAAAATGGATAAAGAACTTGTGGTACTTACGTACAATGCAGTATCACTCAGCAATGAAATCTATGTCATCAGGCCCGTAGCAGCATAATGAGTGGATTCAGGTACGATGATTCTAACTGAAATAAGTCACACAGAAAAAGAAACGTCATAAGATATCACTAATACACGGAATGTAAACTTGGCTACACAGGAACTGAATTACAGAACAGAACAGGGTCTCAAATTTAGAAAACCAACTTATGCTTGCTTAAGGGGAAAGGTGAGTTGGGGTGCTGCATAAAACCAGAGATTGAAATGAGCACAGATAAAGTTCCTTAAGCCAAATATGGAATAGGCAAGAGCTACTCCTTGCTCAATGAAATGGACTCAACACCCCATATTAAACGCCTAAGAATGTACCTGACTAGTAAGCTTCTTAAAACCTATGGATTGCTATGTCTCCAAAAGAGAATCAAGCATGTGTACAGGGGCATAAATGCAGCAGTGATAGGATTGGAGAGGTTCGGTGAGCAAATGAAGACCCTTTGAAGTCATATTGCATGGTACCCATTCCACGGGTCTCAACTCTCCAGGTTTAATGTGTTCTTCCTTCAGCTAAAACATGCATGTGGAACCCAGAGTATGATCAACCATGTGAACGGGAGACGTGTTCAAATATGTCTCAGTTTTCCTCCCATGGTACTCGGGTTCAACATTCCAGACGCTTTACTAACACTCTCCCCACTTGGAGAGTCAGCGCCTTTAACCTCCTGTTTGGCCCAGTTTGCAATTTCTGCGGAAGATAAACAGGAAAAGGGAGAACCAATGAGAGACTAGCTGGAGGTGTCTGGACGGGCAAATTTAACTCTCATTTCCCACCAGGAAGAGGAAATAACCAAAGGCTCAGCGTGCCGTGCTGGAACCAGATTAGGGCCTGAAGCCATCCTGCGGTGTTGCGGCCAGCTCACAAGAAAGCGAGTTGAAGAAAGGAGCTCAGGGGCACTGTAATTCACAAACCTGCAGAGTTATAACTGACAGCTATCGTCCAAAAATATACTGAAGTAAGGCTGCCAAGAGGACTTGAAAGCGGGGCAGAATTGCAGGAAACCGATTTCAGGAGGTAGACTGGAATTGCATTGAAAGCATAGGAAAAGAGGCAGAACGTCCACAATGATGCACTTGGCCAAAAAGGGCGTATGCGTTTTTTCCTGAATATATTCAGGAAAAAACGCATACGCCCTTTTTGGCCAACCAAGCAAACTTGCAAAGGAAATCTGCACTACAATGAAGTCTCACTTCCCCCCGGTCAAAAGGGCCATCTGAAAAAAGTGTAAAATCCAGAAAGGCAGGACAGGCCATGGAGAACTGGGAGCCTTGTTATGCTAATGGGCGGGATGTAAATTGCCAACAGACACTCGGGAGAAGTGTATGGTGTTTCCTGAAACATCTAAAAAACAAAGCAACAGAGCCTAGGGCACTTCCACTTATGGTCCTATAGCTTAGGGAAATTAAAATCAAAAAGACACAGCCACCCCAAAGTTTGGGACGCCTCTGTTTACAAGAACCTCGTTTACCGTACAAGTTCAATATCACAGAAAGTGAAAAATGGATAAAGAACTTGTGGTACTTATGTACAATGCAGTATCACTCAGCAATGAAATCTATGTCATCAGGCCCGTAGCAGCATAATGAGTGGATTCAGGTACGATGATTCTAACTGAAATAAGTCACACAGAAAAAGAAACATCATAAGATATCAGTAATACACGGAATGTAAACTTGGCTACACAGGAACTGAATTACAGAACAGAACAGGGTGTCAAATTTAGAAAACCAACTTATGCTTGTTTAAGGGGAAACGTGAGTTGGGGTGCTGCATAAAACCAGAGATTGAAATGAGGACAGATAAAGTTCCTTAAGCCAAATATGGAATAGACAAGAGCTACTCCTTGCTCAACGAAATGGACTCAACACCGCATATTAAACTCCTAAGAATGTACCTGACTAGTAAGTATCTTAAAACCTATGGATTGCTATGTCTCCAAAAGAGAATCAAGCATGTGTACAGGGGCATAAACGCAGCAGTGATAGGATTGGAGAGGTTCGGTGAGCAAATGAAGACCCTTTGAAGTCATATTGCATGGTACCCATTACACGGGTCTCAACTCTCCAGGTTTAAGGTATTCTTCCTTCAGCTAAAACATGCATGTGGAGCCCAGAGTATGATCAACCATGTGAACGGGAGACATGTTCAAATATGTCTCAGTTTTCCTCCCCTGGTACTCGGGTGCAACATTCCAGATGCTTTACTAACACTCTCCCCACTTGGAGAGTCAGCGCCTTTAACCTCCTGTTTGCCCCAGTTTGCAATTTCTGCAGAAGATGAACAGGAATAGGGAGAACCAATGAGAGACTAGCTGGAGGTGTCTGGACGGGCAAATTTAACTCTCATTTCCCACCAGGAAGAGGAAATAACCAAAGGCTCAGCATGCCGTGCCGCAACCAGATTAGGGCCTGAAGCCATCCTGCGGTGTTGCGGCGAGCTCAAAAGAAAGCGAGTTGAAGAAAGGAGCTCAGGGGCACTGTAATTCACAAACCTGCAGAGTTATAAATGACAGCTATCGTCCAAATATATACTGAAGTAAGGCTGCCAAGAGGACTTGAAAGCGGGGCAGAATTGCAGGAAACCGATTTCAGGAGGTAGACTGGAATTGCATTGAAAGCATAGGAAAAGAGGCAGAACGTCCACAATGATGCACTTGGCCAAAAAGTGCGTATGCGTTTTTTCCTGAATATATTCAGGAAAAAACGCATACGTCCTTTTTGGCCAACCAAGCAAGCTTGCAAAGGAAATCTGCACTACAATGAAGTCTCACTTCCCCCCGGTCAAAAGGGCCATCTGAAAAAAGTGTAAAATCCAGAAAGGCAGAACAGGCCATGGAGAACTGGGAGCCTTGTTAGGCTGATGGGCGGGATGTAAATTGCCAACAGCCGCTCTGTAGAAATGTATGGTGTTTCCTGAAACATCTAAAAAACAAAGCAACAGAGCCTAGGGCACTTCCACTTATGGTCCTATAGCTTAGGGAAATTAAAATCAAAAAGACACAGCCACCCCAAAATTTGGGACGGCTCTTTTTACAGGAATCTCTTCTGCGGCACAAGTTAAATATCCCAGAGAGCAAATAATGGATAAAGAAGTTGCGGTACTTATGTACAACAGAATACCACTCAGCAATGAAATCTATGTCACCAGGCCCGTACCAGCATAATGAGTGGATTGAGGCACGATGATTCTAAGTGAAATAAGTCACACAGAAAAAGAAACATCATAAGATATCACTAATACACGGAATGTGAACTTGGCTACACATGAACTGAATTACAAAACAGAACAGGGTCTCAAATTTAGAAAACCAACTTATGCTTGCTTAAGGGGGAAGGTGAGTTGGGGTGCTGCATAAAAGCAGAGTTTGAAATTAGCACAAATGCCGTTCCATAAGCCAAATATGTAATACACAAGACCTACCCCTTGCTCAACGAAATGGATTCAACAATGGGGTATCACCTCACACCTGGTAGAATAGGCATCATAGAAAATCTACAAACAAAAAATGCTGGAAAGGGTGTGGAGAAAAGGAACCCTCTTCCACTATTGTTGGGAATATAAATTGATACAGTCATTATGGAGAACAATATGGAATTTCTTAAGAAACTAACAATAGAATTACCATATGATACAGCAATCCCAGTACTGGACATATACCCAGACAAAACCATAAATCAAAAAGAGTCATTCACCGCAATGTTCATTGCATCACTATTTACAATATCGAGGTAATGGAAGCAACCTAAATGCCCACAGACAGACGAATGCATAAAGCTGTGGTACATATATAAAATGGAATATTACTAAGCCATGAAAAGGAATGAAATTGGGTCATTTGTAGAGACGTCGATGGATCTAGAGACTGTCATACAGAGTGAAGTAAGTCAGAAAGAGAAAAACAAATCTTGTATATTCATGCATATATGTGGAACCTAGAAAAACTGTACAGATTAACCATTTTGCAAGGCATAAATAGAGCAACAGATGTAGACAACAAACGTATGGACAACAAGGGGGGAAAGCTGTTGGGGGGGTGGTGGTGGGAGGAGTTGAGAGACTGGGATTGGCATGTATACATTTATATGTATAAAATAGATAACCAATAAGAACCTGCTGTATAAAAATATAAAATAAAATTCAAAATTAAAAAGAAATAAAATTTAAAAAATAAAACAGAAAAAACAATTATTCCCTGCACATACATGTATTTATATGAATAAATTATTTCCATGTTTATATCTGTAAATACAAAAAAGAGGAATAAAATCTACCTTGAACCAAAAACGAAAAAGAGAAAAAAACACAGAACCCACCAGTTACACAGAGGAAAACCGTATCAGGGCACTTGCTCCAGTTGTAAACAATTCTGAAGTTGGTCAGTGGTGGGGAATCGTCTCCCATTCAGCCAGCAGCCCCTACGCAACAAGCGTCCTCATTGCAAAGCTGGGGCACCGTGCCGAGGCATCTGTGAGTAAACGTGAGCTGAGCCCCAGGCCAGTTGCTGCTGAACTATTCCCACCCGTCCCAGGTAAAACACCTGAATATATACAAGGACTTGAAAGCCTAGAGGAAGGGCCATAGAGCCACACGAGTGACAGCATGCCGGCCGACTTGGTGCCTGCAGGCCAGCCAGGATGGTCCTGGCCCTGGGTGCTCTTCTGGAAGATTTCCATTTCCCTGCCTGAGATACCCGTCCTGTCCCTGCCCCCACTGCTTTTTTCCTTCCTCACCTCTGCCCAGGGAGAAATTCCAGCAGCAGGTATGGGTGACACATCCTCTTCTTTAGCAGGTGGCAGCCTGGCAACTGCTGCAGAAAGTCCAGCAGAGCCCCACTCACACTGGGCCACCCACAAAGCTGTGGCCTCTCACTCCCTCCCACCAGCCCAGCCCCGAGACTGCTGACAGGGCAGAGAAAATGGCGTCAGGCACGGCTGCAGGGGCTCTTGCTGCCTGGAGTGGTATTTATATTGATCTCAACCCAGGCACACCTGGGGAGGGCTGGCCGGCACGGTAAGGCTGCCCAGGTCAGCCAATCATCACCCCTCAGGGGCTCACAGTTGCAGAAAATGGAACTTGCTGAACCGGCCAGGTCCAAGGAACAGGTGTGGGCTCCTGAGAGTCAGGATAGACAAGGGGCTGCAGCTTTGGCTTGTTTTCTAATCATTTTATCTGGCCCATGAGTGGGAGACAACTTCAAGAAAACCCTCTCCTAATGAGAGGAACCCAGGAGTCAGGGAGAGGAGGGGTGGGTGGTGGTTGGAGACAGAGGCCTGGTGCCCCGGGTGCAGTGGAAGTCTCTGGAAGACCAGGTGGAGGGAGGCCTCACGGAGTGATGCCCAGGGTCACAGACCTGTCGCAGCTGCTGTTTGTTAGTTCAAGTCCTGCTCTGAGGTGCTCTGTGTCAGCTCTGAGCGACAGGTGAGCTGGGGGTGCTCTGCAATGAGGGCTATGTGCACGGTTCCCGTGTGCCCAGCCCTGCCACGGTACCTGCAAGGGTAGCTCTGTATCCTGGGAGGGGCCTGACCACGAGAGCCCCGTGGGCTGGGGTGGGGGTGGGGTACCTGCCCAGGTGAGCTCCATATTCTGGGATTGGTCTGACCACGAGAGCCCCATGGGCTGCTGGGGACCTGGTAAAGGATGTCAGGACAGTCAGTGAAGCCACCGAGGATATACCTCCAGTTGCTCCTAATTCCTACACCCTGCTGGTCATTCTACCAACCACCAGGACATGGTATTCTGTATTAGTCTTCAATGATGCCTTCTTTTGTATTCCATTAGTCCCAGAGTCACAAGAAATTTTGGCTTGTGAGTGGCAGGACTCAACATACAACTAAAACAATACTTCCGGGCCGTCTGGCCCCAAGGGTGCAAAAATTCCCACACCGTCTTTGGGGAAAGCTTAGCTAAAGACCTAAAAGTTCTACCTCTGGAAAAGGAAACCCTCCTTCAATATGCAGACGACATTCTGATCGCCAGCCCTACTAAGGAGGCCTCTGAACTACCAAGCCAATAAAGGATAGAAGTTGTCCAAGAAAAAGCTCAAATATCACAGACTGCGGTGACCTGCCTGGGCTTCATTCTCACAGAAGGTCAGAGAAGCCCATCCCAGGAAAGGGAAGAAACCATTTTCAGCCTTACCCCTTTCTAAAACTAGAAGACAGCTTAGGGGTTCCTGGGGAGGCCAGGGTTTGCTGCTTCTGGATCCCTAACTACAGTCTACTAGCTGGGCCTCTATATGAAACACTGAAAGGAAAAGATGATGATCCTTTTGAATAGAATCCAGAAGTGGCCTTTCAAGAATGGAAAGAGCAGTCAATTCAGACCCTTGCCCTGGAACTCCCTAATTTAGCTAAACCCTTTGACCTTTACATTCCCGGTGAAAGGTGAATCGCCATTGGAGAATTAGTGCAAAAACTGGGACCACTTGAAATGGAACAATGCAAGAATGCCATCCAGGTAGGATAAACTACGGTCACCAAGGGGCTTGGCCCACTGCCACATCTGGCCAAGATACTGGCGGTATCTAAAAACCTGGAAATCAGCAGCCCAAAAGGCCACCTCCCTCCTAAGGGAAAAGGACCCCACGTGGTGATCCTAACCACCAACCATGCCCTGAAGTTGCAGGGTTCGCTCCGTGGGCACACTGACCTCGAGTGAGGAGGCCCTCCAACTCCAACATCCAGAGAGATAACCGGGGGCAACAGGGCACCATGACGACTCGTGTGAACATCACTTGACCTGGAGTTTCTCTCATAAAACAACAAGAGTGTGTCCCAAAAGAGTAGACTACTGCTTGCAGGACTTACTGCACCCAGAGGGGAGCTAATAATCTGGGCGGGGGAACCGTATACCACACTGTCACCATAGAAAAGCCTACAGACACCGTGATGATGGTGACCAATAAGACCGGCTGGACTCCTGTTTACTTCAAAAGGCTGTTGACTCAGTAGCCATCATGGTCCTTGATCACCACTGACCCTGGACTGTCTGGGAGTTGAGCGGGCAGGGCTCTGACACCTGGTGCTGTTTGTACGTTAATTCAGGGGCCTAACTGAAGAAAGCGCAGACTACTGGTCAGAGCATCTAGGCTGGCAGAAACGGTCAGCCTAAGGTGGCCGAACAAATGTGGGGCGGGGTGAAACCGGCCCCCACAGCGTCTCTGCACATCTCTTTCCTGGACCCTTAAAGGTCATTAGAATCTATAACACTTCCAATGCTGGTGCTCAGGTGGACGAGCAGGGAGGCAGGGGTCCTGGGGACAATCAACGTCACCGGGAGGCTGCTGGGGAGAAGCTCTGACCCTCGCCCCAGGGTATGAGGGCTCCCAACTCAGCACTCAGCAGTTACAGAAGAAGGGTCTGCACCCTCAGCACTCCAAGAATGAGGAACGGGACAAAAGGCAGAGGAGGGGTTTGTCCCCAGCAAAGCCCATTAAAAATCCCTGGGAGATAAAAATAGAATCTGGGCAATAAAGTCAAGTCTAACCTTTTCTATCCTTTGTGCTTTGTCTAATTTCACGTGCTCCTAGGGTCCCGCATGCAGAGGTTCCACACCCGGCACTTCAGACCAGATTTCCTAGTGCAGAATGGCTGGGTCGACACCTCAGCTCCTGGGGCCCAGTGCAGACTCCACGATATAGAGCCTGAGCTACAGCCAACCCGGCCCTCGAGAGCTCCGCCGCCTCCCTCCCTCCCACTGACTCTGACAGGATCTCTACACAGCAGCCCAGCCCACAGCCCACGGGGTAGTGCATGCTCTCACCTCTCCATTCTCTGATCAAAATATAAAGTTTCCTTTGCTTGTGAACCAAACTCAGTCTCGATCTGTTGGCCCCAATGACACTGGGCAGGGGGACACTTGTTGGGGTCCACTCTGGAGGATCAGTAACAGAAATTGAGACTATTGTAACCTCAATGAACAGATGTGTGAGCCAAACTGTAGTTAACATAGAACAGTGTATAAGGCTCGGGTAAAATAAGATGTTTCTAACACTTCCATTTGATATTTCCATCACTTTTTATAAGCAAGTTCAGTGAAAAGGTTTGTCTTATTTGTCAGGTCAATATTAGAGAAACGAAGTGATTTCTTTCCAAGGATGTACATCTAATAATCTTGGTTAAACCTTCAATCTTGTTTTAAATGCTTTTCCATTGAAAATGATACCTCTCTTTCAGCTCCCCCACTTCTGAGAAGTATAAAATCTTATAATTTATTATTACCAAAGGGGAAAGGTGGGAGGAGGGATAAATTAACAGTTTGGAATTAACACATACACACTGCTATGTATAAAATAGATCATCAACAAGGAACTACTGTATAGCACAGGGAACTACACTCAACATTTTGCAATAACCTATAAGGGGAAATAATCTGAAAAAGAATAGATATTTTTATTGACATCATCTATCAATGATAGTTAAAGTGTAGCCTAAGGGAAGCTGGTGGTGAGTGCTTCTGACCCTGAAGACTTCAATCATCTAAAGTTTGGACTCTGCCTACTTCCCAAGGCCCTTAATGAACATATGTGTAGCCGTAGCTTAAAAACTTCCCCAGTTTGGGTTTCGGGGAGACACTGATTTTGAAAAAGCCC